>NC_053164.1:53083917-53200417 GCF_016835505.1 Polypterus senegalus
CAATTTCTTCCATTTCTTGGATCCTACTTTCAAACTTTACCTTTTCATCTTGTTTTGTATATATATATTTGCAATCTTCATCTTTTTTTATTTCTTTAATTTGTGTCTCTCTGTTATTATAACACCATACTTGTACAGAGTTTTGATTTTGTTTGGAAAATCTATCTTTTCCCTTTCTTTGGAGGAAACTTTGCTTTTTTCCTTTACTAGTTCCCACAACCCACAATATTTTTTAAAGGTTTCCTACTAATATTTTATATAGATATTTTTTCTACATATTCCTTCTGGGCCTCCATATCTTCAATCAATTTGACATTGAGCTTACCATCTTCACTTCTTCTTTTCATTTCTTTTGTATGCTCAGTTTTTCCCGTTAGAATTTGGTGGTCATAGAAAAAGTGAATCTTGGGGTAAAATGTTTTGCCTTATATGCACCAGATATATAAAAAAAGATTATATCCTTGACGTTTTCCCTCTCCTTGCTCTTCATGTATCTTCTATTTTGTCTTTCTATAAAAAGATCATTTAACTTTGCCTGAAGAAGGGGCCTTAGATGCTTTGAAAGCTTGCATATTATAATCTTTTTAATTAGCCAATAAAAGGTGTCATCTTAATTGACTTCTCTTGTGATTTTATGTAAGTTTTTTCAGAAGCTGGAGTTTTTTTTTAATCAAACCTTTTATTTTATTCATCTTTAATATGATTCAATTCTTCCAAAATTATCGTATTTGAGTATGAAGCTAAATTTAAATTTAATTTTTGAAGATCACATATCGCTCATGTTTTCCCTCAATAGCATACACATTTATTGCTGCATACTGTTTCCTATATTTTCTTGTCTAGCTCTTCCAAGTATTATTTTACCTCAGCCTGTTATCTGAAGCTGCTGATTTTATAATATAAAACTCACTCCGGCATTTTTTTTATTTACGCTGGTTCCAGAGAAATGTTTGTTTATTCCCCGCAGCCATTTTTATTAACAAGCATGGAAGATTCTTGAAGGAATCCCATATTCCTGAAGCGATAGAATGTCAGCCATTACAATTCTCAAACATCTATAAATTTTTACTCTACTGGTTGTGCTCAACTAATATTAATGCAAGATACTTTCTTTTTAAAGGAAGGGGGGAAATGGTTCATTATTTCTTTCCTTTCCCTTTTGCTTATTTTATTCCCATTAATTCTATACTATTGTTTCATTTTGTGTACCTTTGGTGTAATAATCCACCATCTCCTTTCCTACAAAAGTGTTTATTTTTGATTGAGATACATACATAAAATGTATTATTATTATTATTATTATTATTATTATTATTATTATTATTATTATTATTATGTGTTGCTTTCTGACTTCTGATCATTTAATTCTTCTATGACTATGTCCTCATTTTGTTAATTTATTGTGTCTCTTCTGTTTTGTTTCTATATTTCTTTATGGCTAAACTGTAAATCATCAGAGTGATTTTTATTTTTAGCCATCTTTGCCAGTTACTAGATTTGTCTTTTTTTGCCATCTCTCTTTTTCCTCGCTCAGGGTTTCGAAGAATGTAATACTCTTTTCTGCCTCCTCCTGTTCTTTTCACTGGCTGGATACTACACATTGATCTTAGTCAAGAAGTTGTTGTAAATTCAATGAGCAGAATGCCAGGCTTCCCCCCAAGACCATAACTCCTGCAGTTTACCCTCCGCTCTCTTCTTGTGCGATAGATATCCAACTTTAAAAGAAACCTGCTGTCATAAATGCCGCAGAGGAATAACTTAAGTTTGAGGGCATAGACAATGGCTGTGTCTGATATGTGGTGTCACATAAACAGTACTGAAGAGTGCAGACATTCAGGTATCAACTAAGTATTCCACTTGATGTGACTTATATGATGGTACTAATCCAGAAAAATCATATTTAGAGTTTAAAGTTGATAATGTTTCTCTTTCCATTTCCATTATACATTTAATACCAATCAATGCATCTTTTAAAATATTATCTTTGCCATTGTCACTGTCACTTCATACAAATAAGCAATTGCAAATACTGTAACAAGAAAATCCCTGACTGTAATAAAGGAAGGCATTGATGTGAAACCGAGAAGCATATGAACTTTAAACTGAAATGTATGATATTTTTACTTAAAAATGTTTACTTTTATGTTGTGATGGACAGCACCCTTGTGCAAGCGTTCTTGCAGGGCATTTTTTGGTTCCTTACCTGGCCAGGAGGCCAATGTGATTCAAGGACAGGGAGAGACAATCTCTCAGGGCTACATGCTCCCACAATACACTAGATGGCAGCCTCCCTGAGTGACGCTACATATACAGACACCCGCAAGGCACATTTGATGTTGTAGTCCCACAGGACAGCCTTGTTGGGTCTTGTGGGTGCTGCCAGAAGGTGCTACTGTAAGTTACACTCCCTACTTTATGGGACAGCTGATTGACCCTGAGCATGTCCATTGGGTTATGCTGGAAATACTCCTGGGTCCAAGATAAAGAAATCACTTAACCTCATGCAGGTAAGTTGGAGTTGGGTTTGGAAGATGGACAAAGCTCTCCTGGGAGGTGTGGAGGAGACAATAGAGAGAGAAAGAAAGAGAGAAAAATTGGTATATGCCACTTTTTGGTACCTTTGTACAAGGTATTATTATTCTTCTTCTTCTTCATTTGACTGCTTCTGTAAGGGGTTGCCACATTGGATCATCTTTTTCCATATCTTCCTGTCTTCTGCATCACCTGCATGTCCTCTATCACCACATCCAGAAACCTTTGCTTAGGCCTTCCTCTTTGTCTCTTGCCTGGCAGCTCTATCATTAGCATCCGTCTCCCAATATACTCGGCATCTTTCCTCTGCACATGTTCAAACCAATGCAATCTCGCCTCTTTGACTTTGTCTCCCAACCGTCCAACTTGAGCTGACCCTCTAATGTACTAATTTCTAATCCTGTCCATCCTTGTCACACCAAGTGCAAATCTTAGAATCTCTAACTCTGCCACCTCCAGCTCTGTGTCCTGCTTTCTGGTCAGTGCCACCATCTCCAACCCATATAACATAGCTGGTCTCACTACCGTCCTGTAGACCTTCCCTTTCACTCTTGCTGATACCCGTCTGTCACAAATTACTCCTGACACTCGTCTCCACCCATTCCATCCTGCTTCCACTGTCTTTTTCACTTCTCTTCCACAATCCCTGTTACTCTGTACTGTTGATCCCAAGTATTTAAACTCATCCACCTTCACCAACTCTACCCCCTGCATCCTCACCATTCTACTGACCTCCCTCTTATTTACACACATGTATTCTGTCTTGCTCCTACTGACCTTCATTCCTCTCCTCTCTAGAGCAGTGCTACTCAAATATAAATTTGAAAGGTCCACTTACTAAATTTCCATTAAAGTCTGAGGTCCGGAAAAGTGACGGTCAAATTCCAAATAGAAAACTCCAAAAAAAGGCAATCCCTAAACTTTAGAACTATACACAAAAAAATGACATGGTAGGCCTTTTAGTGTGAAAGGTGACACCTTCTTTGTGCCACCAGTTGTTTGAACTTGGGCATAAAAAGTGTGAGGGCAAGGCGGAGGCACTGATGTAAATGTTCATTGGTGGGGGTGTTGCGGTATGTGTTTTTCACCATGTTCATAGTGGAAAAGGCAGATTCACAGCAGTACGTTGAGGGAAACATTGTAAGAATTTGAAGGGCCATCTTCTGCAGGAGAGGAACACCTGCCGCAGTAACAATCTTTGTCCAGAAGGTGACAAGGTCACAGTGAGATTCCTGCAGTGCTAGGTGTAGCTCAATTAACTCTGTTTGCAGAGAAGCAGCACTGGCCCATTGGAAGACTTTTGTTGCTTCATTTGAGAATTCTGCAATATTTTTGACAAGAAATGGATTTTTGATGCACAGCAAGACTTGTTTTCCCAAAGGGAAATCTTCAAAGCTAGTTTGGAAATTTTTAATCAGCTTGTCCAGGAATTCAGCATAATTGTGATGGTGATGTTTTCCTGCAGTCTGATCCAAAAGTATTGGGAAGTGAAGCAGGTCCTGCTGTAACTCACATTTGAACACCTCCAGCTTCCTCTTCATCAGAACAGGGTATTTGGTTTATTTTCTGGATTATTTCATCCTTTTGAGTCCCTTCAAACAGAGCAGTCACCACTTCACTCATACACTCTTTGACTACTTCAGCATCAGAGAAGGGTTTCTTGTTTTTTCCCAGAACCCATGCTACTCTTAGTGAGGCTTCTGTTGCCCGCTCCTGTTGTGTGGCTGATCTAACTATTACACTGCTTGTAGCTTCATATGATGATTTCAGCTGGTTTATATTTATGGTCCTTACCTCTGAGTTCTGAGGGTAATTTTGTTCGAAATGTGCATACTTGGTTTCATAATGGCGTTTCACATTACCACTTTTGATTATTGCTACCGTCTCGTTGCAGATTAAACACATTGGTTTTCTGCTTCCCACCGGGAGCACGAACGCATATTTTTCTGTCCACTCACTCTTAAATTCGCGGTTTTCAAAATCAACTTTTCTTTTCTTATCAATGTACTGTCTTGAGCCAGCCATCTTCACTTTCAGTCAGCAAAAAGAAAATTCAGTTATCGAAATTTGCACTGCCCGCGAGTGATGAGACTACCTGTTCACCGCCCTGACCCAGAGCACGTGACCGGTACATAAATCTGGCTGCCGTGAATGAGCGAGCAAGCGAGTATTGGGGGGGAGGCGGGGAGTAGTGGGAACGTTGCTATGACGATACTGTTACAGCTGCTGTGATTGGATATAGATGAAGCAGCCAAACCGAGTAGAAACCTCAAAGATATATTGCGCATAATCACAATTGCGCACTTCATAGAGAACTCATTTGGATTCTGATTAAATTTGCATGTTTGTTTTGGCAACGGTCCAGATTTAACCGTATTTGGGTCCGGATGCGGACCGGAGTCTGTCTATTGAGTACCCCGGCTCTAGAGCATATCTCCATCTCTCCAGGGTCTCCTCAACCTGCTCCCTACTATCGCTACAGAGCACAATGTCATCAGCAAACATCATAGTCCATGAGGACTCTTGTCTAATCTTGTCTGTCAACCTGTCCATCACCATTGCAAATAAGAAAGGGCTCAGAGCCGATCCCTGATGTAATCCCACCTCCACATTGAATGCATCTGTCACTCCTATCGCAGACCTCACCATGGTCACTTCCCTCATACGTATCCTGTACAACTCTTACATACTTCTCTACCACTCCAGACTTCCTCATACAATACCACAACTCACTCCTCTCGAGGCACCCTGTGCTTTCTTCAGGTCCACAAAGACACAATGCAAATACTTCTGGCCTTCTCTATACTTCTCCATCAACACCCTCAGAGTAAACATTGCATCTGTTATGCTCTTTCCTGTCATGAAACCATACTGCTGCTCACTAATCATCACCTCACTTCTTAACCTACTACTTCCACTATTCTTTCTGATAACTTCATGCTGTGGCTCATCAGTTTTATTCCCCTGTACTTTCTACAGCTCTGCACATCCCCCTTATTCTTAAAAATCGGTACCAGTACACTTCTTCTCCATTCCTCAGGCATCCTCTCACTTTCCAAGATTCCATTAAACAATCTGGTTAAAAGCTCCACTGACATCTCTCCCAAACACCTCCATGCTTCCACAATCATATCATCAGGACCAACAACCTTTCCATTCTTCATCTTCTTCATAGCTGTCCTTTCTTCCTCCTTGCTAATCAGCTGTACTTTTTGTTTCACTATCTCCACATCATCTAACCTTCTCTCTATCTTATTCTCTTCATTCATCAGCCTCTCAAAGTATGCTTTCCATCTTCTCAACATACCCTCGTTGCTTGTGAGTATGTTTCCATCTGTATCCAGCAGGGGATGTTAGCTTCAGTGTTGGAATGAGTTCTTTTGTAATTACAGCATGTTACATAACCCAAATCTATATAGATGTGATATTAAAAGGCGATAACCTTCCCTTAGTGATACGTGATAAGAAATCACATAGGAGAAATAACTTAGTTTTCTTTAATGACGGTTTACATTGTATAACAGTTGAAGGAAGCCAATGGCAATGCAGGCCCACACTTAGGTGAATTATGTCATTCTAAACAAGGCAAAAGAGGATACAGTTCCATGCTGAAATTGACACCTAAAAATAGTATACAATGTTCATCAGTTTGACTGCCCATTTTGCAGTTGTCCGTAACTGTCTTGTCTTATAATGCTTGCCTAGCAGTTCTTATATGGCGAACCCCTGTACTAAATCTGGCTCTGTGCCAGCTGCGCATGTGAGTAGAAAAAGGCAGATCTATAAAATATATTTGCACAGAGCACAGTGACATATTAAACTTATACACTTATTGAACCATCTTTATCCTTTAACAGCCTAACCTGCTGCACATCTTTCCCAGCTTGGTCCCTCTGTCTAGCCAATCAATACAGGTCCTTTTCTTCCCCCTTAGTGTCCAACCTCTCATACAACTCATCATACGCCTTTTCTTGCACCTTATCTCCTTGTACTCTTGTCTACTTTCCGCATCTCTCTGACTATCCCATTTCTTCTTTGCCATCATCTTCCTCTGTATACTTTCCTGTACTTCCCCATTCCACCACCAGGTTTCCCTTTCCTTCTTCCTCTGTCCAGATATCACACCAAGCACCCTTCTTGCTGCTGCTCTTACTACTTCTGCTGTAGTTGCCCAGTTGTCTTGTAACTCATCACTGCCACCCAGTGCCTGCCTTACTTCCTCCCTGAACTGAACCTTGTAGTCTTCATTTTTCAGCTTCCACCATTTGATCCTTGGCTCTGCCCTTACTCTCCTCGTCTTCTTGATCTCCAATATCATCCCACAGACCATCATCCTATGCTGCTTAACTACACTTTCCCCTGCCACCAGTTTGCAGTCTTCAATCTCCTTCAGATTTACTCTTCTGCATAGGATATAATCTATCCATGTGCATCTTTCTTCACTTTTGTACGTCACCCTATGTTCTGCCCTCATCTTAAAATACGTATTCACCACAGCCATGCCCATCCTTTTTAGAAAATCCACTATCCTCTGACCTTCTTCATTCATCTCCCTGACGCCATACCTACCCATCACCTCCTCGTCTCCTCTGTTCCCTTCACCAACATGTCCATTGAAATCCGCTCCAATCACCACTTTCACCACCTTGGGTACACTTTTCTTCACTTCATCCAACTCTATGTTTTTTCTCATCCATCACACACCCAACCTGCGGGGCACATGCACTGACAACATACATTCATCATCACACCTTCAATTTCCAGCTTCATAATCATTACTCTGTCTGACACTCTTTTCACTTCCAAAACACTCTTGACATACTGTTCCTTCAGAATAATCCCTACTCCATTTTTCCTCCTATCCACATCATGATAGAACAATTTGAATCCACCTCAGGTCCACCTGGCCTTACACCCTTCCATTTAGTGTCTTGCACACACAATATATCAAACCTTTCTCACCATCATATTGGCTAACTCTCTCCCCTTACCTGTAATACTGCCAACATTCAAAGTTCCTACCCTCAGTAAGGAATTATTAACAAGGTATTATTGTTAATGAACCTTTTATGTATACTGGGACTTGTGTCTGTGAGGTTGTGTTTGGGGTTTGGGGGTGCTGCAATTCCCCCTGGTGGTCACAATGTATGATACACAGCTTTAGAATTTAATTAATATTTTTACATTTACTTATTTGTTTTATGCCTTTATCCAAGGTGACTTACAACATTTATGATACAATTGGTTGCATTTTGACCAAATTGGAACATATACAGGTCAAGTGACTTACTCATTGTCACACAGTGTCAGTAGCAGGATTTGATCCCACAACCTCAGGGTTTGAAGTCCAAAGCCTTAACCAGTGATCATCACATACTGTACAATATGTTTGACATGAAATGTGTTCACTTAGTATCAAAACCTTGATTTAAATTAAATTTAAGGAATCTGCATTCTGTACATTGTATATGTTAAATCTTACTAGGTATTGTTTATACCAGTAAGCCGAATCAAAAAGCTATGTTAAGGCAAAAGAACACGTAATTCCAACTTACTTTGTTGGGGTCATGGGGCATCAAATGGAAAAAGCTTAGAATGGCACCAGTCCATCATTGAGCCTGTCATTCACAAAGTGCCATATTAGAGTTGCAAGTTGAATTGAACTTACACATACTTGGAATGTGGGAGGGAAATAAAGAATATTAGGAAAAAAGTGAACTTGGGGAAAAGAAAAAGATACACGGGCAGAGACCTGTTTCAGTATTTGGAGTTTTAAGGTTAGCATTTGCAGTGTAATGTGTGCATTGGGAGACAGGTTAAGGGTTAAATTGATGGTAATTACTTGCTGTACCAGGGGTTGGCACTGTGTGAAGACAGATGGCCCTTCCATCTCTGCCCCCACTTGCAGTGTCCAACCTCATGGACTCACACCTTCCTGCCAGATTCGGCCATCTTAGGCAGTTCAGCTTTGAACTTCTGTCTGGAAAGATGTTATCTGGTTTTTAATTTTTTGAAAGTCTAGTTTTTCTTGTTGTTTTCAACAATATACAGGCACGGCTTGCCCAACCCTTTTTAGTTGTCCTTTCTGTTTCTTACAGTGGTTTTCCTTCGCTCTCTAATTATGTACTTAGTGTTGCTAAATTACCAGAATGAATTGCTTGTCCTGCTACGCTTCATTATCAAGTAAACTATGCATACGAGAGAGAGAAAGAGGTTGGGACCCAGATTAGGACCCAAGTGCAGTCGTGCAATGGGTGACACCTCAGCACCTCACTAGTTCTAATGGAATGGAACAGTGTGAGGTTTTTCACAGTGTGCCAATCTTGCCACAAACCCCCAAGTTTTCCCTGCAAGTTGGAAGGCTGGATGCAGGTGAGTGAGTAATTGCAATAAATTCAGCTAACTATGGATAATCATATAAGACACAACTTTTATTCATTTTAGTGTTACCTGTACATCTCGAATGATTGTATATTTTGCAAAAGTATTAGAAATAAACTTAATCCCTTAGCAATAAAAGTCAAAATGGAGGTAAAGAAGTTAGGGGTAATCATGGACTCTAACCTAATCTTTAAATCACATATTAACCAGATTACTAGGACTATATTTTTTTACATAAGGAATATTGCAAAAGTTAGAACTCATAACTTTACAAGACACTGAAAAATTAGTTCATGCTTTTGTTTTTAGTCTGCTAGATTACTGTAATGCACTCCTAACAGGACCACCTAAGAAAGACATCAACCAGTTGCAATTAGTGCAGAATGCAGCAGCCAGAATCTTAAGTAGAAAAAGAAAATCTGAGCACATCTCATCAGTTTTAGCTTCATTACATTGGTTACTTGTGTCATTTAGAATTGACTTTAAAATTCTACTAATGGTGGATAAAGCCTTACATAATCTTGCCCATTCCTATGTTTTGGAGTGCCTATCTCCCTCCATTCTAAGTCGTAACCTTTGATCTTCTAATGGTGGTCTGCTTATAATTCCAAGAGCCAAGCTTAAAAGAAGTGGCGAGGCAGCCAAAAATGCACCAAAAATCTGGAATACTGTGGAATATTTCAAGAAACTCATAAAATCCACTTTTTTAATTTGGCTTTTTCAAAGCTACATTTTAGTTGTACTTTTAATAAACTATATAGACATAGAATTATGATAACAGTTCAGGGACTTCCAATCTTTACTATTCTGTACTTTTCTCTACTTTCTTTTCTGATTCTTCTTTAGTGGCACTTTGTGCCATTGCCACCTGTTCAAGACCATGTGCAGCCACCTGAGATACTGGAATAAGGGTGGGGCCCCAGCTCTCCACAAGACCAAATGCATCAAATCCTCTCCTATGAAACAATGAGGAATGACTTAAGAACATTTATGTTAGGTAGAATGGCCAGAATGGAGTTTTTTTTGCTTTTTCTGTCCTTCCAGTTATCTGACCTTATCACCAGACTCATTATTAGAGACTTACATTATGATTCTCCCCTTCTTTTTTTAATTATATATCTATATTTATTAAAATCATGTAATTAATTTACATTGTTATTTATTCATTAATATCTTTCCTAATCTTATTTGTTTTTTTCTTTTCTTGTAACTTTCTGTTTTACGTCTTGTAAAGCACTTTGAGCTACATTCTTTGTATGAAAGTGTGCTATATAAATAAATGTTGTTGCTGCATACTATGGTACTAAGATGTTCGCTTCGCCATAGATTCAGAGAAATCACTGTGTTCGCAAATATTGCCAAAGTCGTCAAATGCAAAGTCAATGGGGAAGAACTAACTGAACTAGATTTGACTGGATTATTATGGTGTCATCATCTTTAAATGACCCTGAGGGACAACAACGTCTCCCAACTATACTGGACTGATTATTGTAGTCAAAAAGATGACCTTAGCTGTACAGTAGCAGTGCTAACCACTGCACCACTGCTTCTCCCTGAAATCAAAGAAGAAAGGACACAGTCAGAGATGCGCAAACATATATTTCATCAAAACAAAGTGGAAATGCCAAAGTCACAGTCAAAAAAGCAGAAAAAAACGTAGGTCTTTTAAAGGCAGAAAATTCAAAGTGGCCTGTCATGATTGAAACTGCTGGCTCATTCTATTTTTTGTAGTCGTGTTGAAGGCTCTTCAAACTCTCTGTGCTGATGCTTTGCACTTTTTATCTTATCAAAAAGATAGAAACGTCTTGTAATATATAGTAATAAATCTTTCATTATTATTATTTATAGTTTTTTGTGTTATTTGGGGGGGGGGGTGGTGGCTAATTATGCATGATTAAGGGATGTGCCTTCTTCTCTTACACTGATGTAGAACTCAAAGATCGACCTGCACATTTGGCGACAAGCAGTGATTATTCGTTATTTTTGCTTTAATAGCCGTCCCTGTGTCTTTGCCCACGTAGTAGTGAAACAGGACAGTGAGGAGTGCCCTGCCTGGCTCCCTACTCCTGATGTCACACTTATCCCTCCCTTCGGCCCACAGCCTCTGTCTCGGATTAGCGTGAATATATCGCTCCTACAAGCAAACTATCGTAAAGTCAATCCATTCAATGTTGTCATGCTGGCATCACGAAGCATTATGGGGCGCTAGGGAAAAAAGTTCTCCTAAAATGGCTGAATTATCAGTAAGTAATTCAAGGAACAAGAAGCAAATGCGAATGCAGCACATTCACTGAGTATAATACTTTGGTGAAATTCGCTGATCAACACTACTGCTTAATTTTGAACAGTTTAGTAAGCAAACAAGACTTATAATCTATGGTTAACTGTCCTTATGCAACATAACATGTCAGAAACAACAACAACAACATTTATTTATGTAGCACATTTTCATACAAAAAATGTAGCTCAAAGTGCTTTACAAAATGAAGAATTAAAAAGTAGAAGACACAATAAAAATTAAAAATAAGTCAACATTAATTAACATAGAATAAGTAAGGTCCGAGAAATAGAAATTGATATTTTAACAATGTCAAAAATACTTCTTCAGATCCTTTAAAGTCATCCTTTTGGTATCTTGTACTTAGCTAGTTTTTACTGGAATTGTATAATTTAGCATGCAGTGCTAGCACTTTCCCGTGCTATCGGAAATAACGCAAATTATATTTATACAAGTTTTATTTGTAAAAGCATTTTGTAAAAATAATGCTGGAGCAGCTTACCCAATAAACGTGTTAATTTGTTTAGTGAAATGTATTATTGTAACTTTTTTTTCTTTTAATTCTCAGTCCCTACCTTCCCACAGTGTCATCCAGAAATTCAGTCATTCAATCTCTTCTTTAGAGTGGACTCTTTATAGGAACTGTTATTTGAAAAGTTGAAATTTCTTTGGGCTGCCACTAGACAGCATTGTATCCCTGGTCTGTGAAAGCTTATATTACAGAAATACAGTATTGCTGTAGTGAGAAGTCAAGCAAAATGACACTTTTTATTGGCTAACTAAAAAGATTACAATATGCCAGCTTTTGAAGCAACTCAGGCCCCTTCTTCATGCAAGATGTAAGCTTGCATATTGTAATCTCTTTAGTTAGCCAATGAAAGGTGTTATTTTACTTGACTTTTCGCTACATTCATAATGGCACCCTAGTATTACAGAGATATTGCTGGTAAACTATTAACAATATCCAAATCCCGGATGGCCAATGAGCTCTTTTTCTGCTTGTTTTTTTCTTTTTAGTTATTTCTACGTTTGCTAAGTTTATCTATTTTTAAGGTTTATTAAATTGATCTTTTACTATGTTAGTTCTTTCAAATGATGCACCAGTTTTTGGTCTCATATTGCCCCCTGTTTTTGTCTAAAGGTATCACATTAAAGAGATACTGATGAAAATAACAGTATAGTCATTTTTGGGTTAGTTGTCATCAGTTACCATTTGAACATGATCTTTAAAGTATCAACTTACACCACTCTAATTAAAAATTAAATCGTTGAACAGAGCTCTTTAATTTCTTAATATTTATAGCACATTTTCATGCAAAATATGTAGCTGAAAATGATTTGCAAGAAGCGGAGGAAAAGAAAGTTACAGTTACAAAGGATAAATGATTTTATAACAGTAAATACAATAATAATAATTTACTAAATACAAACCTATATGGTACAGATAAACAAATGCAGAACAGAAATGGCAGAATCCTTACATTTGGATAAAATGGACAAACTCGTTTTTTTAAGTCACCACTGAAGTTAATGATAACTTCAATGTTATGGTCAGCTGTCCAGGGAGGAGAAGAAAATAAAAATTCCAGCCAATTTGAAGCTGGAGAAAATAACCTTGAAGGGGTCCCATGACCAAATGACCACCCAGCTTCGAATGGGGAATTTATAAAACATAAATGTGCTAAAGTAGTTCATTACTGTTATGATACACTGCCCTAGAAGGCTGGAGTGTCCATATTCCTTCCAACAGTAGCTGCAGAGTACTTTAATCATGTAGTGAAATCTGGAAGAATGTCGTAAAAGTATGCACAATTATTTTTCCGATAAGTATTGTAGAAGAAAAGAGGATTTTTAGTCTTCAAATTTTAAGGTTAATTCAAATACAGTTATGTTTTTATCCATCTTTCCCAAGAGACAGAGGAATTTGGTGCCATGGTTTGTCAGTCTTTAAAGTGACATCACCTACTATAACTATGCAGTTCAAGTCTGGTACAATTAACTCTGTTACAGTTTCTGCAGATTAAGACTGATTCTGGAGGTAAAGGGGCTGGAGTAGCCCTATGCCACATATCTTCATCTCCAGCCAGAACTTGTGCTTGCCTTAACAGCCATTTGCTGGAATCTAGAGGGGGAAACCATCAAGAGAACTGTGATAACTCTAAAAGTGTCACAAGCTATAGCAGCTGAAACTGGAGAGACAGTGGATAGAACAAGTGTTGCCAGGGTGCTTCACCAGTCACAGCTTTAGAGGAGAGTGGCAAAGAGAAAGCCAAAAAAAAAAAAAAAAACACAGAGAGTTTATCAGAAAACATGTGGGAGACTCTGCCGTCAGCTGGAAGAACTTTCTATTGTCTGATGAGACCAAAACTGATCTGTTTTGGCCAACAGACTAAACACTATATCTGAACACTGCACATCATCAAATACGCAGTGAAGCATGGTGTTGGTGGCATCATGACTTGGGGATGTTTCTTTGCCGCAGGCTCTGGAAGGCTTGTGAGGGTAGAGGGAGGGAATGAATACAGTAAAATACGGGGAGACCCTGAAGAAAAACCTGATGAGAGCCTTGGGATCACAATGCTTTTTTGGCCCTTGATAATGACTGTTTTATAAGCTGATAGCTTTCCTTAAGCCATCGTCTTGGAGTTGAATGCTGAATTGGGAGCCTGCATTACAGAGACGATCACAGGAATGCCTGTTCTGTTGCATGTTTTACCAAGAGTTGGTTACTTGTTGACTGGCACTTTGCAGGGTGAACTGGTTGACCAGCCAGGAATCTCACCGTCATCACTGAGCCATGTCAAACCATCTATATGGGATAATACAGTATAATTAGTGTTTAAAGTGGAACTAAATAACTGTTGGTTCAATCCCTTTTGGGCCTGTTTCTTTTTACTCTTCATGATGCATTATAAAATACATACAGTAATGTTACTTTGGAGAAAGGGGGTTACTTCAATCGTGCTTATATATACGCAAGGACAGGGAGCAAAGATCCAATGTGCATTCACTATCTGCTGCCACAAACTGTGATGTGCCTACACTTCAAGCCCCGGATATAATTAGGATGCTACCCAGATACATTCCTTATGGTCAGGGTGTGAATGCTGAGATAAAAAGGCATGTCGCTTCAATGGCTGATTTTCCTTTTGTAATCAACACAACTGCTTCCACATACTGTACATTGTGATAAAGGCACCATCACTAGTTTGCTTTTGTAAACAGAACGCACTTTAATTCAACTAATGTACAACTAATATGCGATGCTCAACTGTATCTTACTAACATTGTTGTGACTGGGTCCAGCTGAACACGTAATTCCTTTACTTAATCAAATAGTACTGAAAGAAGCAGACTTCTCTGTCATACTGTGTTTTTTGGCTTCTTGCTAACATTGCCGTTGCTGCTTATTTTTACAGCACACCTTTTTATAGACATAATAGACAGGCTTCACACTAAAGCAATTAGCATCTATTGCATATGCTTAATGTTACTATTAGCATTGAGGAGAGCTGCATTAAGAGAGTATATCAGTTAAATATCATAGAATAAAATCAGGAACATCAGAATGTGACTGACACGTCATTGAAATGTTCAATAAAATTAGATTTTCTGTTCACTTCACTGCCCTTCCTCCTGGTGTCACAAAAATGCCAGCACCAAGAATATCTGTGTAGGATTAATGGATTGTCGAATGTTTATGTAATTTTATGCCAATTTTGACACCTCTTTTGTCTTTTATAAATCATGACTTTTGTGTAAGAAATGGCTTATGCATTTTTTCAGAACATAAGAAAGTTTTATACATGAGGCCCCAGGTCTCAATTCCCACTGAGAATTTTTGGCTGGACTTTAAAAAGTCTGCTCACTCACAATCCCCAGACAAACTGGCAGAGCCTGAGCAATTTTCAAAGAAGAAAGGGGAGAAACTGTAGTGTTCAAATGTGCAAAGCTGATAAAGAAAGACCAGGCTTTTATGACTGGCAAAGGTCCATCTACTAAATACTGTCTTAATACACTTAATGCACTTATGCAGTCAGTTATTTTGTGTTTTATACTCGTTCTTGATCTGGTTTTATTTTGTCATTAAAAAGTGTTTTTTTGTTGATCAGTGTTGAAAAAGTCAAATAAATCCATTTGATGTTGCACAACAATAAAATGTGAAAATTTCCCAGGGGCTTCATAGACATGGTATTTGTGATACTGTCAATTGTAAGAACCCTAACCCTAAAATAGGTCACTGTCTTTTTGTCTTAAAGTGAATAGACACTGCAAAGGTTCACCCCTTCTGTTCATGAGACCTAAAACAGGTACATAAGAAGTAAGCTGTGTGGACAGTGGTAGACCTACATTTTTATGGCCCTGAAGCTTGAACTGTTATGGGGGCTACTTTACAGGCAGTGACCATTGTTATCTTCTTCAATGTGGTTGCTTCACAATAGATAAAAAAAAAATGTAACCACAATGACCTCAAGCATCGAAAAATGCTTTCATTTTTTCAATTCCATCTAGCCTAAGATAAACATTTTAATAAAAAATATTCATTGTTATCATAAATATTAATAGCTTAAAATTATTTATAATTATTTTGTATTAAATATATTTAGAATGAAATATTTAAATTTGAATGTACACTGTAAAAAATAATGCGTTAAAAAAAAAATAAGGCAACAAATTACAAGCAATATTTTTGAGTAGATTTAATATACTGCACTACTGAGTAAACTTAATTTATTAATTTACTCAAATTTACCTAAAATAAATGAGTTTGATTAAATATAAGTAGTGGCAAAAATGGTTTTATTTCACTCCAATTTTCATTTGAATTACTCAAAAAAAAATGAGTAATAATGCAACGCTGGACAGTAATGACTGTATAACAAATAAATGCTAAAATTCCATATATCATTATTTATTTGAACATACACAGATAGTCACAACAACAGAGTTATATTTTCAAAGGAAATTAAATCAAATGTATGAGGATAATTTTTACTGAATTACTGACATGCAAATGTCAATGCAAATATTCTTTTTTTTTTTAAAAAAAACTATATCTCAGTCAGACGGCACGGTGGCGCAGTGGTAGCGCTGCTGCCTCACAGTTATGAGACCCGGGTTCGCTTCCTGGGTCCTTCCTTCGTGGAGTTTGCATGTTCTCCCTGTGTGGGTTTCCTCTGGGCGCTCCGGTTTCCTCCCACAGTCCAAAGACATGCTGGTTAGGTGGATTGGTGATTCTAAATTGGCCCTAGTGTGTGCTTGGTGTGTGTCCTGTGGTGGGTTGGCACCCTGCCTGGGATTGGTTCCTGCCCTGTGACCTTGTGTTCGGATTCAGCAGGTTGGGAAATGGAGGGATGGATATCTCAGTTAAATAATGTCCCAGGAGGTAAACGGGTAGGAAATGTTGACAGTGAATTCCTGAGGCAGATTCCGCTCTTCAAACACTTCCTGCATTTACGCCAACATATCCGGTTAAACAAATGGCTGCCTTTTCCACTACTTTTCAGTATACGATAGCGAAAATCCTGAAAAAAAATAGGACGTAGGAAATCACAACAGTTTTTTTTTTTTTGAATCGCAGAGTGTTAAAAATGAATCAGAAAATATATTACTTATGCAGAACACTAATTAAATAAGAGGTCACCTAATACCGTGATGGTTAGGCAAACGTCTTTTTATGTTGTTTACAGGTTGTAGTTTAGGACAAACGTCATATTGTTCTGAAACTTATCTCAAAGTGTTATTTTCTTTTTCTGTGTAAAATAAAAGTTTTAAACGATAAAAAAAATATGAACATACATAACTATCTGAGAAATGGTCTTGCTTTTTAAAGCAAACCAACAAGGGAGGGTGTTAAAAAGTTGCTACCTTGCTCGCCATGTTTCCCAGATGAAGGGAAAGGTTTCATGAAAACAACAACTGCATACGTCTGTAATTATACTAAATGAAATACTAGTTATTCATTACGGAATTAATATTCTTTATACTTACACATTCGTAGTAAAAGAGCTCCTATTATGGATAAACGTTATAGCCGAATGTGCTGTTGTAAAGACCAAGAAATCGATGTGAGAGGAAGTGCTGTGTTATTAAATTTAACTTAACTTAAATGTGTTCAATTCACAATATAGTTTTTTTACTTAGAATAAGTTATAAAAAATGTTTACATTTTAAGTAAAATAATAAGTTAACATTATTCTTATCATTTTTTGTATTGAATTAGAATTGAATAATCAATAAAAAGGGTAAAATCCATTTTTATTAATTAAAGTAATGATTATTTTGCATATAGTTAGCTATTTTTTATTATTTTTCACACTTGCAAGATTATTTTAACTGTTATGTTGCAGTGCAAATAATAAGATCCATCCATTATCCAACCCGCTATATCCTAATTACAGGGTCATGGGGGTCTGCTGAAGCCAATCCCTGCCAATACAGGGTGCAAGGCAGGAAACAAACCCTGGGCAGGGCACCAGCCCACCACAGGGCGGCAAATAATAAGATTGCCATCATAACTGGAAACTTTTAATAGTAGAAAAACAAAACATGGCTGATTGGTCAAGGAGACAAAATGCCATTTATTTCAGGAATTGTTTTGCAAAGTGAAACACTGAGTTTCACTACAAATTCAATTACACATACATCAATTCACTTATCAATAGTTAAGATAATAGAAGACAAAAGTAGGCTATTTTGAAAGCGAAACAATATTCTTGAGAAAGTGAACATAATCGACATCACAATATCAGCAGGTTCCATTACTATGTACTGTGACACTCTTCAACATCAGTGAGACCAAAGTCAATAACAAACAGTTGTGTGGAGCTCCTATTCATACCTTATCTCAAATCTTCTCATGTTTTGTCAGAGGATGTGCTTCTGTTCTCTGCTGCCACTCAAACAACTAGCCACCATCCCTATTCCCCAAGTGAAGCACTCACACCTGTGTTCTCCCTCTGTCACTGAACTGCTGTCCGCCAGCTGTTTTCTAACAAAACTAATAATGAGTTTTTTGACTCAGTTGATCGAGTTGCCCTGTGGGACATGCTGAGGGTCCGCGGGATCCCCTCGAGGTTGCTGGATATCATGGCCGGCCTGTAAACTGGTACTGTGAGTGCTGTACAGAGTGGAGACAGATGCTCTGCCTTTTCCCCAGTTGATTCTGGGGTTCATCAGGTGTGTGTTCTTGCTTCTACTCTGTTCAATGCTTGTATGGACTGGGTGTTGGGCAAGTTAGTGGGGTCCAGCGGCTGTGGGGCATCTGTTGGTGAAGAAAGATTTACTGATCTTGACTTTGCTAACGATGCTGTGATCTGGAGTCAAGGAAGGCTCTGATCGGGGCTCTCGAGAGACTGAATGAGGAGTCTGAGTGTCTTGGCTTGTGAGTGTCCAGGATAAAAACCAACATCCAGGCCTTTAAACTCCTCTTGGGCACAGCCATCAGCAGTGTGTCTGTCTTCAGAGAGAGTTTTGACCTTCTCAAGAGGTTTACTTACCTCGGCAGTGACATTTATATCTCTGGTGCCTCTTTCTATGAACTCAGTAGACAAATTGGAAGAGCATGGGAGGTCCCTGGAAAGTGGTATATGGCGCTCCTGATATCTATGCAAAAGGACAAAGGTCCAAGTCTTTAGAGTCCTGGTGCTTCCTGTCTTGCTATATGATTGTGAGACATGGACACTCTGCAGTAACCTGAGACCCTGGCTGTGGCAGATAGATGGTCATTTTTGGATAGTGGGACTGGACTGCGTGTCTGCCGGGGGTTGCCAATCAGGATCTTGAGTTGTTTCGTTGTGTGGTGGGTGCAGCTGAGTAGTTTTAAGAGTATATTGTTCACAATTAGACACGGTGTCCCTTAAGGTTCAGTACTAGGACTACCTTCTTTTTCTCCATATATTGCAAACAGAACATGTAACATTAATTTGTGTGCTGATGGCACTCAATGAATTTATTGTTAAAATGAAATGCTAATATTTCAGTTATACCATTAATTAACTACTATACCGATCTAAGCAAGGGATTAGGAATTCAGAAGAAAACAAGCTCTTTTAGTGGGTGGTAAAAGGGCTTAAACTTCAGTCTTCACAGTACTTCCTTCAGCCTAGGAATATTGAAAACTTATAGCAGTATCTTATGATATTGCATACCAAAATTCTCCCTAATTTATTAGTGTCAAGAAGAATTGACTATAGTAATCATTTATTGTCAGGCTGTTTGTATCAGTCTGTTACTGCTGTGCAGTTTATTCAAAACTATGATGATAACTAGGGCTAAAAAGTACAACTAGTTCTTACATCACTTCAAATCTTTCTTTTAAGTTAGGCTGACTTTAAAATTTGTCTTCTCACATTCAAAATCATATCTGGCCTTACTTTGAGTACTTGCCGTCTCAAGATGCAGTCACCCTTAAAATTCTGAAAACAAATACTAAAACACAGGGTGGCCCAGTGCCGCAGCAGTAGTGCTGCTCCCTCGCAGTCCAGAGATCTGGGTTCGCTTCCCAGGTCCTTCCTGCGTGGAGTTTGCATGTTCTCCCTGTGTCTGCATGGGTTTCCTCCGGGTACTCTGGTTTCCTTCCACAGTCCAAAGATATGCAGGTTAGGTGGACTGGCAATCCTAAATTGTCCCTAGTGTCTGCTTGGTGTGTGTGTGTGTGTGTGTGTGGGTTTGTTTCCCTGTGTTGGCTGGGATTATGTGGGTTGGATAATGGATAGATGAATACTAAAACAAGTTTAGGTGCAAAGGAGTCTTTAGCTATGGGCATCAAACATCTATAATAATCAACTTTCCAATATTAGAAAAGTCACATAAGTCTTGGCATTTAAATGTAGAACATCAGAACACTCTAGATGAGAACAGGCCAATCAGCCCAACAAAGCTCGCCAGTCCTATCCACTTATTTCTTCCAAAAAAGCATCAAGTTGAGTTTTAAAAGTCCCTAACGTCATACTGTCTACTACACTACTTGGTAGCTTATTCCAAGTGTCTATCGTTCTTTGTGTAAAGAAAAACTTCTTAATGTATGTGCGAAATTTACCCTTAACAAGTTTCCAACTGTGTCCATATGTTCTTGATGAACTCATTTTAAAATAACAGTCTCGATACATTGTACTAATTCCCTTCATAATTTTAAACACAGCAATCATTTCACCTCTTAATCTTCTTTTTCTTAAACTGTAAAGGCTCAGCTCTTTTAATCTTTCCTCATAATTCAACCCCTGTAGCCCTGGGATCAGCCTAGTTGCTCTCCTCAGGTCCCTTTCTAGCGCTGTTATGTCCTTTTTGTAGCCTGGAGACCAAAACTGAACACAGTACTCCAGATGAGGCCTCACGAGTGCATTATAAAGCTTGAGCACAACCTCCTTGGAGTTGTACTCCACACGTCGTGCTATATAAACTAACATTCTGTTAGCCTTCTTAATGGCTTCTGAACACTGTTGGGAAGTTGATAGCTTGGAGTCCACTATGACTCCTAAATCCTTCTCATAAGGTGTACTCTCGATTTTCCAACTGCCCAATGTGTATTCAAACCTAACATTTTTACTTCCTATGTGTAATATTTTACATTTACTGACATTAAATTTCATCTGCCACAAATCTGCCCAAGCCTGTATGCTATCCAAGTCCTTCTGTAATGATATAACGGATTCCAAATTATCTGCTAATCCACCTATCTTGGTATCATCTGCAAACTTAACCAGCTTGTTACTTATATTCCTATCTAAATCATTTATATATATTAAATTATAATATATTATATAATTAAATAAAATATATATTAAATATATTTGATTTAGACTGAACCCTCTTTATTTTAGCATCTTACACTTTTGTCAGAGTTGCAGTTGCTGTTGTTTCCTATTGTTCTATTATATTGCTTTTTAATTGGTTTTGATTTTTTATTCTCTTTCTCTTGTTGTCTGTGATAGTGTGTTTTGGATTTAATGTGTCATGGAATAGGATGTACACATTTTCATATGTCCATCCATCAATCCATTATTCTATCTAAATTAAATTCTCATAATTATTCAGTAGAACACTTCTTTTCAGGATATTGCATATTATTTTGATTTGTATCTCATCATTATGTTTGTAGCTTACATTGCCGTTCTTGTTTATACTGCATTTGTAATTTCTGTATTTTGTGCTGGGCTTATCAATGGAAATGAGCATGAATTGAATTTAACAGAATTAAACATCACTCAGACCTAATAAGGTCTGCTTGTATGAACATTAAAAGACGCCATTACTGCACACATTCATAGGAAACTCAGCTGTAGTTTCAGAAGATATGGCTGCGATAACTTTAACAATTGAATGGCTGTCTTATCACCATTCCTTTTCAGAGCAGAAGATGCTCAGGCAAGCTTGGGACACTTTGTCTTAAATTCCCTTTTTGAATCGATTATTTGTTAATTTGGGGTGGGGTACCAACCAGCTTTATGATGTTGATATACCAGCATATATAAATATTTGAGCTAAACTTCTAATGTACTCGTTCCTAATCCTATCCATCCTTGTCACACCCAATTCAAATCTTAGTATCTTTAACTCTGCCACCTCCAGCTCTGTCTCCTGCTTTCTGGTCAGTGCCACCGTCTCCAACCCTTTGTAACATAGTTGGTCTCACTACCGTCCTGTAGACCTTCCCTTTCACTCTTGCTGATACCCGTCTGTCACAAATCACTCCTGACACTCTTCTCCACCCATTCAACCCTTCCTGCAGTCTCTTTTTCACCTCTCTTCTACAATACCCATTACTCTGTACTGTTGATCCCAAGTATTTAAACTCATCCACTTTCACCGACTCTACTCCCTGCATCCTCACCATTCCACTGACCTCCCTCTCATTTACACACGTGTATTCTGTCTTGTTTCTACTGATCTTCATTCCTCTCCTCTCTAGAGCATATCTCCACCTCTCCAGGGTCTCCTCTACCTGCTCCCTACTCTCACTACAGATCACAATGTAACACAAAACTATTGATAGAGAACTAAAATAGATAATTGTCCTCTGTCATTATTTTGTAACAAAATTAATTTGACTGTTTAATTTCCAACACTGTATTTGTAAAAGTCAAATATTTTGTCAGTTTTAACAATGAGGACCTCCTCCATTGTGTTTCTTTCCTGTACAAATAGAATGAGACCCCTTAAGAAGTGCCAACAAAGCTTCAGATTGAGCCTGTAAATCCTTCAATCTCTTAGTCATTTTTACATACTCCTATTCTGCACTTTGTAAAGCATTACAGGAAATTAGGTGCAGCAGGGAGGAAACATCTTGATATTGTGATAATGGCAGAGTATTCTCCAGAGTTGCCAGTGGCATCAACTGCCTCTTGAATCAGGTGTAAGCTGATTTAAATGACTCGCCTACCTACAATGTGGGCTGATCAAGACCTACCCATTTATGTAAGTGCCAGCTGCTATGTACACGAAATAATGTGGCTGAATATGTATGAAATTACCTTGGTGCATTGGAATAAAGGATAGCTGCAATACATCTTGTAATGTCCAGAGTTTATGCTTTTTGCTCCCGTAGCAAATTTGGAATATCAATATTAGGAAGGTGTTATTTAAAGTTATATTGTGCTCTTGTTGTTTTGTTTTCTCTTATTCTTACTGTGTGGCTTAATCATAATTCTTTAACTACCCTTTTGTCTTTTATGGTGACTGGATTCTCACAGAATATTTACCCCTTGGCTGGGCGGGAGAAGGAGGGTGGGATTCTTTTCTGTTGTCTTTTCTAATGCATGAATGTTTTCATGTGCATGCACATGGGAAACAGCATGAAGGTGATGGTAGTTCTCTGCCAAGACAAAAGGTGGCACTGTGTAATAACAACCTGTCTTCTTCCACCTTCTGCAGAAAGGATGATTGACACCAACCCATCTCAGGAGTTCATCTGCCTGGACCCACCTCTTGCTCCCAGCATACCCTAAATGCATAAGAGCCACTATCTGAACTGGTCTACCTAAGATGGAAGTCAGGACGACAGGCACTTACTTTGCATTGTTTTGCTTAACAATATACGGGGTTGATTGCAAGGTGCCCCAAAAATCTAACTTTGTCCTGTGGTTGCTTTTACAATATTTACTGTTTATCACCTGTCATTTTGTCAGTCACAGCGGTGGGTTGGCGCCCTGCCCAGGGTTTGGTTCCTGTCTTGTGCCCTGTGTTGGCTGGGACTGGCTCCAGCAGACCCCCGTGACCCTGTATTTGGGATATAGTGGGTTGGATAATGGATGGATGGATTTTGTCAGTCAGTCAGTCAGTGTCCAACCCGCTATATCCTAACACAGGGTCATGGGGGTCTGCTGGAGCCAATCCCAACTAGAACAGGGTGCAAGGCAGGAACAAATCCCCAGGCAGGGTGCCAGCCCACTGCAGCTGTCATTTAGTTTTTATCTAAAAAAAGTTGATTACAAAAATAATTAATTAGATAGATAGATAGATAGATAGATAGATAGATAGATAGATAGATAGATAGATAGATAGATAATTTATTAATCCCAAGGGGCAATTCACAAAATATATTGCAATATTACCAGTCACAATGCAGGACATTGCTTTTAGAGGATAAACTTAGCTGAGTCTTGCACCCAGTTCAGTAAGTCAACATATTTTAATTGATATCACAGGTTTAGGTAACTGTTAAATTTAAATGATACCAGATTGTAACATCCACCCAACATTTTTTAATGTATTTCTTCCGTTATAGGATCATGAGGTGGCAGAGCATAGGCTAAACATGGTCAAGATACACCTACACTCATGCTAAGGAGTGGGGGAGAAAATTGAAATATCTGGAAAATCCCTCTTATAGACATGTGGAGAATGTATAAAGTCTACATTTAGACTTGACTTCAATCAAACCCTGCTTTTTGGCGCTAGGAAGTAACCACACTAAACCCTGTGTCATTGTGAAACCCAAAGATGGAAGAATGAAATGATTTTAGGCTTTGATATAAAGAGTTCTGCTCATTTTTGCCACTTAAAGTTTATTTGTGCTTATTGCTTAAATATTCTATCATCTTTGTGCTGTTGACTTGGATACATTTGGATATTAAACGTACAGTATTTGTTAGCTTCCAGTGGAGCTTTATTAGGAAATAATTCAAGTTTTATAACATAATCCTATCCTTAACATCATGTTTCTCAGAAAACCTCTGAAATCAGGTCTACTTTCCTGGACGTTTAATCACTTAAATGCCACCAAAATAAGCAATAAATGACAAGAGCTCTACCATGAGAAATTAATGGACTTACAAACTTAATTTCTAATGGCATTTAGTGTTAATTTCCCATTGTCTATTTTAAAATGAAGACTAATTATACAAGAAAAACATATTCTACTGAAATGTCTAGATTTGTGGCTGAATCTGAATATTTATTGTTGTGACGGTTTCTTCCAAGGATTTCCGCATGCTGTTAGGTCATGTGTGTACCTGTATTTTATCTTGCCCTGTGATGGATCTGCACCCATGCTGTTATTGGTTCTTGCCTTAAGTTCACTTCTACTCCTGTTTGTTCCTCTTGCCACTAACCTTGGATTGATCTGAAAAGTTGTTATTGCTCCTCCGTGACATCTCCAGAGGCTTGGCTTTGAATAGTGGCTTGATTGGGTCTGTGTGTTTTTTTAGGCCATAATAGGTTGAAGAACAAAAGAAGAATGATTTCTTAATTTAATTGCTTTGAGTATGTGTAGAATTAGAATTTAAAGTATTCATGTCAGAAGTAGCCCAGTAAGATACACCCAGTGAGAGCATTATTTTAAAAAGACAATTAACATGAAATTCTAGTAGGACTATTTATGTTGGGTGTATCCACTCATTTTTTTTTTCTTTTTTTAAGACAGTGACTCACTATGATGTGGCTAATTTTAAATTAGCTGCAAAAATGTTTTCATTTTAACAAAACTATGCATTTTTCTTTTTCGTTATTAGTTTGTTTTGATCTTTCATATGTTTGTGTTTCTAGAGAAACAACACCAAGGACATCGTTGAAGGAGTGGTAGCTCCCACACTCTCAAATCCCAATTCAGATCCCTGAGTTCCAAACACATAAACACTGGTCTGCTTTTAATACACAGAATGGAAGAATTACTGCTAACCTTTCAGTGCAGGGACAGAACTAGAGAGACAAGTTTGTTAACTCCCTGCTAGGAGTTGAACTCTCCCAGAAGCTGCTCATTTTGCTGCCATCCTGTGTTTGAGTATGTCTCACAGGATCATTGTCACATCCTAAGTAACCCCGAAAGTGCTCCACCACATTCATTAGGTTAATTTTCTTACAAAAAAGCCCAGAGGAGTCATCTGTCATTCTGTTATTGCTGGTGATATTTTGGTTGAAATGGAGCTGCTGAAACTATACAGGTGAAACATTACATTCATCTTCAGCTCCATTAAACGGTGAGGCAAATCCTAGTAAATTTGATAAAAAATTGATTGTATTTTTTGTCCAATTGAGACTTCAATATCCTATTAATAACTACTCCCAGATATACACACACAGTATGTCTTTGTCTTTACTTACTTCTAACCTATACTGTATCTGCCTTAACAGTTTAATTAATCCATGGGAAAACATATTCATAAACATTATTGCAAGTAATGTACTTTCTCATATAACTGTTTCACAAACAATGAGAAATGAATATACCCACTGTCCAACACATGCGAATAGGAGGCAGCTGAAGGGCCTAAAGGCTAAAGGTACCACATCTGCCCAGGGGGCAGTGGGGTGCACTAACTCTCTTTCTAAGACTCCTGCAGACCTTTCCCATGAAATCCCACCAGGAACCGCTGCCTCAACTTGGAACACATCACTTCCGGCCCCGAGGATGTCATCACTTCTTGCAGACTTCCTATTAAGCCTCACTCCCTTCCTCTGGAGCACAGTTCTGTTTTGGACTCTGGCCTGTAACCATTACTTGCTTGAAAAACATTACTCTTTTTGCAGCCAGGAACATATTATACGGATGGGTGCCCCAAACCTTTGCGATGTGTGGTGTCTCTTCTTCTCATAGTTCTTTAGTGGAATTGTATGTTTTTTTTTAATGAGTTGTGTGGTTCCTTGTAGAAATATTGCTTTATATAGACCCATTTCATTCTGGGAAGGGTTCTCTGCATATGAAGTTAGTTCTTTATGCTTTGAAAAACTTTCTTATATTTGGAAAAAATTTAAATCTTTAATGTATGGTAGCAGGGCACTAATACATTAAGAAAACCAGGACTTGTCCTGTGTTATTGTATGCAGTGAGAGTATTTTTCAGATCATGAGTTACTGGTATTTCACAAATTTGTCGCCATCCATTCATGGTTATTGACTGTTGTTTTTGTAACTTTCATGTGGATGGGTCTTTTGGGAACCAAAAATGGTACCCCTATGGCATTGCTCTGAAGAACCGGTCTATCAGCTTTATTTTTAAGAATGTACTTGTAGATAAGCTAAATGGTGTTGTTGTGAACTGGACAAATCAGTGCTTATGCAATACTGACATTTTACTTTTGATGTGAATTATCAGGTTTTGTAGTTTTCTGACCTCTGACAGTGTCCAACAGTTTTTAAGGTTAATGTAAGTTGTGGAAAGTGTTCATAAATCATTTTGTCCAGATCCTTTTAGCCCACTGTAGCACTGGGCCTGTGTGATCTTGTGTGATCCCTGCTGACATACAAAGAAGTAAATAATACACAGTCTTCTTCTTCTTCCTCCTGATCTTTTCACATTTCTATGTGTAGATGATGTTTTTACACAATAAGGACTCTTTAAATAGAAGGCACTAGTACTATCTTTTCAATTTTGACTAATCACATGAGTTGCAGATGTTCAAAGTATTTTACATCCCTTCTTCCATCCAAATGAGTCAGACAGATTCTTTCCACTTACTTGTTACTTTCATTGGAGCTAGTCATCACTGAAATGTTATAAGGTCTATTGCTGCATAACTGTTAATCTTTATCCATATTTTTTTCTGCCTGTTTCATTGATTGTATGTCAGCTAGAACCTCTGTAGGCATGTGCATAGGGAGAAAATGAACTAGAGCAAAGCACAAGCAAACAATAACAAATGATCATGATTGTCATCATCATCATTTTCACACTTCTTTTCTAGGCGAGGGTCATGGTGCCCAACATATTTGGGTTCACTGATCAAGCAACACTATCTCCAGTTACTTACTCTGGATACATCAAAAGAATTACCAGATATCCCCAGGCTGGGTGAGGGTTACAGCCCCTCTAGCATGACCTAGTGGGCTGTGCCTGGTATGTGAGATATCCAAGGGCCGTTCTAACTGCATGCCTGAACCCACACACCTCACCTGGCTCCAATGAGTACTCTGAAGCAATGGTTCTACTCAGATGTCCTCCTGTATTTTTGTCATGAAGAGTGGGCTCAGTGACCCTCTGCCATAATGTAATTTTCACCATTTACCTTTCTTTTGCATTCTTTCCATCACTACTCCGAGGTTATGGTTATGGGTGGGGATGGGAATGTAGACTAACTAGTAAATCCAGAGCTTAACTCAAGGAATTCATTTCCACACCATCCTACTACTGCAGTCTAGCACACCATATTCAGAACTACTGCCAGTGCAGTAACTTGCTGGTCAATTTCACTATTAATTCTACAGTATTTTCATTCATGAAAGTGTGATAACTAAACAAATATGGAGACACAGTTAAAAATTGCATAAAAAATAAATAAACTAAGCTTAGAAGCAGGTTGATTCCATCACTGTACAGACGTGGACAAATCTGTTGGTACCCTTCCATGAACAAAGAAGAAACCACAACTGTTTCGGAAATAACTTGAAACTGACAAAACTAATTGTCACTTATTGTTTATTTCATATTTAGCAAAATTCATACTTTGCTTTAGAGATTTGATTCAACAGAATATTTTAAAACATAACACAACTTTAAATAGCATGGACAAAAATGATGGAACCCTTACCCTAATAATTTGTTGTATCACCTTTTCAGGCAATCACTGCAAACAATTAATTCCAGGAGCTCTCGATGAAAATTCTGCACCTGTCAACAGGTAATTTGGCCCACTCTTCCTGAGCAAACTCCCCTATCTGTGTCAGGTTTAAAGGGTGCCTTCTCCAGGCTGCATGTTTCAGTTCTTTCTATAGATGTTCGATAAGATTCAAATCATAGATCTCATAGAATGGCTTATAGAAGACCACTTCAGATTAGTCCAGTGTTTTGTTTTTAGCCATTCTTGGGTGCGTTTAGCTGTGTGTTTTGGGTCATTATCCTGTTGAAGGATCCGTGACCTATGACTGCTGCATAGCTTTCTGACACTGGGCGGTATGTTTCACTCCAAAATGTCTTGATAATTTTGAGATTTCATTGTTTCCTGCACAGACTTAAGGCACCCCGTGCCAGACGTAGCAGAGCAGTCCCTAAACATAACCGAATCTCCTCCATGTTTCACAGTAGGTATGGTGTTCTTTATTTTGAAAGCTTCTGTTTTTCATCTGTGGACATAAAGCGGATGTTACTTGCCAAAAAATTCCAATTTTGTGTCATTGTCCATAGGACATTCTCCCAGAAGCACTGTGGCTTGTGAATATTCATTTTAGACAATTCCAGTTTGCCTTTTTTTATGTTGTTCATTTTTAACAGTGGAGTCTTCCTGGTTCTTATTCCTTTGAGCTTACTGTCACTCAAAAACCAAAGGAATCGTGTAATCAGAAACTGATGGACCTTGACCTAGGAGCTCAGCTTGTATCTCTTTGGAAGTTCTCCTTGACTTTTTGTCCACCATTCTCATCATCCTTCTGCCCATTCTGGGGTCAATTATCCTCTTGTGACTGTGTCCAGGGAGGGTGGTTACAGTCCCATGGACCTTCAACTTCTTAATAATATTTGCAACTATTGACACAGGGACATAAAGCTGGTTAAATCACATATTAATCAGCAGCATTTTTTCACTTAAGAAATATAGCAAAAGTTAGACCTCTAATAATTATGCAAGATGCTGAAAAATTAGTTCACGCTTTTGTTTTCAGTTGACTAGATTACTGTAATGCACTCCTCTCAGGATCACCTAAAAAAGACATAAATTGACTGCAAATAGTACAGAATGCAGCTGCTAGAATCCTAACTAGGAAAAGAAAATCTGAGCACATCACCCCAGTTTTGATATCACTACACTGGTTACCTGTGTCATTTAGAATTGACTTTAAAATACTGCTTATGGTTTACAAAGCTTTAAATAATATCACTCCATTTTATCTTTCAGAATGTCTTACACTCCAAATTGTAACCTTAGCTCTTCAAATGGGTGTCTGCTTAGAATTCCAGGAGCTAAACTTAAAAGAAGTGGTGAGGCGGCCTTCTGCTGTTATGCACCTAAAATCTGGAATATCCTGCCAATAGGAATTCGCCAGGCTAATATAGTGGAGCACTTTAAAACACTGCTAAAAACACATTACTTTAACATGGCTTTCTCATAGCTTCATCTTAGTTAAATCCTGATGCTCTGTATATTCAATTAATTATCATTACTATTCATGGTGGCTCAAAAATCTGTACTAACCCTCACTTTCTCTTTTGTGCTTTTTCTGGTTTTCTGTGGTGATGATCTGTGCCACCACCACCTAATCAAAGCACCGTGATGTCCCTACATTGATGGATTTAAGGCCAGAAGTCCACATGACCATCATCATCAAGTCCTTCCATGTGAACCCTGAATACAATGAGGACTGATTGAGGTCATATGTTAATTAGTGTTCCCTTATTTTAAATGTTATTTGGTTTGTCTTTTTTCTCTTTCTTCATCATGTAAAGCACTTTGAGCTACATCATTTGTATGAAAATGTGCTATAGAAATAAATGTTGCTGTTGTTGCCTTTAATATGCTTGCTTATAATGTTCTTTCTGATCTCATCAGACAACTCTCTCCTTTGCTTTCTCTGGTCCATGTTCAGTTTGAGTCACACAATGATACCAAACAGCAGGTTGGCTACTGTTCTTCTTTTTAAATAGGCTGAATGACTGGTTGTATAATTGGAAACATATATGATACTAACACTCTAATCCGATTATTTATGATCTTTCTAGGGGCTCCAAACAAATGTGTCTAGGACATTTTAAAATATCTTTGTAGAATAAGCAATGCTTTATCTCTTGTCACAGTTGCTTTGTTTTACTCAATGACGTCTCACTGGCATGCAGGTATACATGAGACAATTGCTTTTCATGTAATCACTTTTCAGGAGGCATGCATAACTTTTTCAATGAGGTTTAAGGGTAACAACAAAATTGTTCATGTCTGTATGTTGTGGAAGTTGGCCTGGACGCAGACAGGCGGACAGCGATGGTTCACCCAACACACGTTTATTATACATTTCCTATATACAGTGCAGCACACAACCCCAAATGTCCAGGCCTCTACACAATGCCTTTTTCTTCAGGCCGCCTCTTTTTCTCTCCACCCAGCTCTGTCCTTCTCCTCACCCGACGCCAGCCAACGAATGGAGGGAGGCAGCCCCTTTTACCCCCACTCGGATGTGCTCCAGGTGCCTCCCGGCAATCTTCCGCCAGCACTCCCCAGTGTGGCGGAAGTGCTGGCTGCGCACCCGGAAGCACTCCGGGTGTCCCTGGTCTTCTTCCCCCCAGCACTTCTGGGTGTGGCGGAAGTACTGAGGGCCAGGGCTCCTCAGGCATTGGGGCACCCCTTGGTGGTGAACATGGGCCCCTATAGGGTTGAGCTTCCAAGCTCCGTTCCCATGGTCCCCAAAGCCACCAAGGCGGTTGCCCCATTGTGGTCTGGAGGAAGTGCAAGCTCTCCTCCGGTCCTCCTGGGCACCCTGGCTGGGTAGCACCCCCAGCCACTCACCACAATATATTATGGCTTTTAATTTCTCAGACTGTAATCTTGTTTTGCACATTAGAGAGCAGTTTACTTGAGTTGTTGCCACATTTACTCCTAGAAGGTTTTAGATGACTAAGCTTTCCCTTTAAAGAAAACTCCTAAAAGTGTGCCTACCACTCCCTGTAATGTTCAGGAGAGAAAAACTGTAAAGTGTGGTTGAAAGTATGGGCGTTAGCCGAGTGTGAGATCAGTTTATACAGAATGCAAATTTGTGAATGAAACTTACTTGTAGGAGAGCAGGTATTACAATTTCAGGGAGCTTTTAGAGAATATCATAAAGCAACAGAAAACAGGACAGAAAACTTTAAATTTTTCACAGCAACAAATCAATAATTTGATGCAGGGAATTGGCAGGCAATGGTATCTCAGCTGAAAGGATCAGCTTCATGGTGAAGACCAAAACCTAAAAACCTCAAAGTAAAAGAAGTCTGAAATAATATATTTGTTTATTGAACAAATTACTAAAACAATTTATAAAAAAGATATGATAAATCAACCAAATATTTAAAATTAAATAACTGCAAAAACACCTGCATTCAACATAATGGATTAATAATGCTTAAGACAATTAAATTATTCATAATGCAAAAATCTTATAACCTTGACAAGATATAATTTAAATTTAAGCAGAGTGTAAAATTTAAAAGTCTGAAGCCATAAGTAAGGCCATGACTATAACAAGAGCAAAGCCAAATATAAGATCTTAACCTTAAACATACACAAAAGTCCAAAAAACTGGCCTGGAGCATCACACTCACAAAGAGCATGAGGAAATTCTACGAGAATGTCCAGTGGCGGGGTGCTAACCTCTACAAATCCTAGTCTTTTTATTTTAGCCCCTTGAGGTGACTGTTGGGTGGCCATACAGCACCCATACCACTTGTTGTTCAGAAGATGTCATCCTCCTGAAGCTAAGCATGTTCAGGCCTGGCTAGTAGTTGGATTGGAGACGATCTAGGAAAAACTTAGAGCAGGGGGCGCTTACCTTGTGGTCTAAATGTGCATCCCAATTCCTCACTGCGGTGATGAGACCATTGAGCTGTAAAAATGGTGAAGTCCTTCGGATGAGACATAAACCCAATGTCCCAACACTCTGTGGTCATAAAAGATCTTTGGGCACCCTTTGTAAAAAGCAGGTTGCATCTCGATGTCCGGGCTTAACTGCCCACTATGGTCTGGTCATTCTGGTCCCCTAAGTATCCCCTGTCTGTAATTGGCTGTCTCTCTCACCACTTCCTTACCTAACAGCTAATGTGTGGTGAGCGTACTGGCACAAAATGGCTGCTGTTGCATCATCCAGGATGATGCTATACATTAGTGGTGGCTGAAGTGGTTCCTCACTCACTAGGAAAAAGCACTTAAAGTTGTGAGAAATATGCTTTATACATGTAAGAATTATTATTATTATCATTATTATTATTATTATTATTATCATTATTATTATTATTAGGTGATGGTGTCACATGAAGGACAAGTACCAATTAGGTAACTTAGCTGGCTTCAATTCATTAGAGCACTATAAAAAAGAACATGCTTGGCAAAGTCTGATCCAAAGCATGACATTAACAATCACAAACATGACATTCAGACTGTTTCACAAAAAGAAAAAGGATTCCAGTGGTCATTGTCTACACAGAGAAAAAAACTGAACGATCTGAAGGAATGGTGGCTTGTGACGTTTATAGAAATTTACAATGAAGAGAAATATCATCTTAATCTGTATAACAGTTTTGCCCAAGATTATGTATATAATGGTTGTCTTATAGCCGCCCAAAGGCAGCAATATCAGGATAACAAGACCTTTATTGAAATTCTTTTCAATAGCTGAATTTGGCCAACTCAGAACAATAGAATTAATGAGGGAGCAGATGAAAGGGTAACGGTGTTCTCAACATTAATAAACCAATCATGTGGAAATATACAACCCAAATTAGTCAACATGGGGCTTAATGGAAAAAAGGAAAGCAGCATGCATGGTGAAATATGCATTTAGGTCAATATAGACAACAAATAAATTGTATAAAATGTCGGTGTACAGACCAGTAGCCTTTAAAGAGCCAGACATTATACAACTGCACACAATTCTTGAGACAGTATCAATGGATGGGTCAATATGTAGAAATGTTGGAGAGAAGAAAATGGCTTGGCACACTTGTGTAAAGGCAGAATTTACCAGTAAGGACAAATTATTTAACTGACAAAAGTTGGAGAAATATGGCATTTAAATACTGAAGACGTGATGCAAGACATGATGCCAATAAGTGCTTCATGGTATAGAAATAAGCTGGGTTTAAAAGTAAAATGAAATGGAAATTGTACAGAAATGGCATCACAAGTTTTTTTTTTATCTGAAATATTCCAGGAGTGCTGTAAAATGACATTCATTAAATGGGCCAGATTGTTTTTATGGATAAAAGTTAAAGGAACACTCCACCCAAAAGTTATACTTTTTACAATTTATTTACCCTATGTAGTTTGTAGTGGTGGTCCAGAATTTTTTTTTATCTCATGCTACCGTAGAAAAATTAAATATTGAAGATTTAGACTCAATTTAACACCGCAATGACCGATTCTGGGCAACAAATGATGTGAAGAACACCCATGGAAAAAAGAAAAAAATACTCATATAACTTGTGTCACTTAATCCACATGTTCATTATCCTTTTGTATGGTCAAAATGTGTAAAACGTGCATTTTCTAAAAAAAAATAGCTCAATTTCAAGGACTTAGATACCATTTCTGCAATATATAAAATTATTTTACAGTCCTTCCCTTTCAAAGATCCAAGAGGACAATGGGAAAAAGATATATCACTCAACATATCAGAAAAGGAGTGGAAGGTAGCAATGCAGAGAATTCACTCGAGCTCCATATGCACAAAGCATACAATTATTCAACTCAAAATTATATATCGAGCACATCTGTACAGCAGCTGTCCTTTTGCCACTTTGCATCTCTGTCACTTGCGTTGTAATGGCAGGGGGGGGGGGGCGAGGGTTAGTTTGTTTGAATGCACGCTAAGGAGAAGCATTCTGATCATCTGCAGGCTTTTTGCTGCTGGCGAGCTGCGTGTTTTGCTTGTCTCTTGTCATTGTTTTAAGAGCTGGGAGCACATGAAGCATGTATGCCATCAGCAATCCAACAACTGCTAGGTTAGATGTCCATGGACTTGTTTTAAATGATGTCTCACTGCCTTGTCTCGCGTGATGTTGTAAACACAATACAGTATTTGTCCTTTATTTGTGGCCCCGGCGCGGTTAAATCTCTTTCTCAGGTACTTCATGACTGCTGATGGTCAACATGAAAGATGTCTTCCCCACAATGCTGTGAATTTGAATTGAAGATGTGCATCTTCCCTTCATTCACTGATCAATAACCAGTGAAGTCCAATGCACAGTATCTTGTGAAAGCCGTCTTTCCCATTGCTCTACGGAGTTAATAACCGTTGTCACACATGAGCAAGTAGGGAGCAGCTGAACGGCTGAATGGAGTGTGATACCTCACAGGGAATAGGTTTGGAACAGAAGGCTAAATCCTTTCCCTTTTGCTTAGCAGGAAAACTGAAGAACAAACAAACCCATAAGAAGTCATGCACTCGAGTTCCCTTCCGTGTTTACAGGTGCACCCCCGTCCCAATCTGATGACATCAATTCCGGTTCCATGCTTCTACATCACCCAGACGTCCCTTGGATTTTTTCCATCAACCTTTGTACTTCCTGTCCGTCCATTATATAAATCCGCCTGTTATACCAACATGTCGTCCTGGCTATTGTGACAGATAGGGGGCGCTGTCGTCCCCTTGAATCCTCAGACTAGACGCCAGACACCAGGTAAAAGTCCAATAATATGACTTTTTATTAATACAACGTGCACAAAGCACCCTCCACTCCACAATACTCATATAAATAATCAATAATCAATCACAATACAATCCTTCACTCCCAGACGTGTTGCCACCCTTCCACCCAGCTCAGCTCAATCTCTGGGGTTTCCCATAGTCCTTTTATAGTCCGCGATCCGGAAGTGCTTCTGAACGCGCAGTCCATGTGACTTCCTAGCACTTCCGGGTCAGATAAAAACTCCTCTTCTTCAACCCGGAAGCACGTCATTCCCTTTGTCCATGTGACTCAGATGCACTTCCGGGTTGTAGGGAAAACAATTGTTGTTCCTCTCTGCACCTGCGCCTTCTAGCAGCCCGCGTGGCATCCAGCAGGGCTGTGGATAAAAACTCCATTGTCCATAATTCCCTGCTGGCATTCAGGGCACCTCCATGCTGCAGGGAGGGCTCCACCTGATGGCCTGGGGGTATTGGCCAGGATGACAGGCCGGCCATATTCCACACTGTATTCTTTATGTATAAGAAAGTCTTAATAAGACAAGTGGACCTCACACTATACAGGGCAGGAAAACCCCAAACCTTTGTAAGAGTGTTGTCTCTTCCTTTCTATCGTTCACACCGTTAATAATACTACAGCAAAAAATGAGCACATTTAGCAGCTCCCGTTGTCCAGAATTGTTCACCATAAAGTTCCGTTAAGTTTGACTCATCAATATGTAATTTCTCTGTGAAAACATGAGATTAACAATTTTTCACTACAAACTACATGGGTTAAACAACATATATCTAGGTGCAGTATTCCTTTAAACAAATATATGTATGGAGTAAGAAGATCAAAATAAATGACTTCAGTAAGTACAATACAATGGTCTTTTTTTTTTTAAGTAATGGGAAAGACTAAAAACTGTGATCATGCAGATGTTTACAGATGGGATAATGGAATATAGCATGAGAGAATGGAGAAACTGACTTTAATAGAGGATAAAATAAAATTACTACATAGTAATGATATTTTGCAAAAAAAAAAAGTCTTTCTGCATTAGCATTTCAATGACATTATATTGTTCATCCTACCAAGTCTGAACTTAATTGAGATAAAAAAAAGTTCATATAACCAAGGGGTTTTTTATAAGGCCCACAGCAACATCATATACTTTACAGACAGTTCCTCATGTGCAATGAGTCATTATGTGGCAAGAAAAGTAAGTGGGATTTTGAGTTTGTATGTCTACACCTACAGCAAACACTGAAAAGCTGAGGAAATGTAATATACACACATCATGGACTCTTTTAATCTCTCTAGACAGCCATGAGCAAATTAGAATGCCAAAGGGAGTATTCCTTATTCCTTTATAAAACACCTTGAGGTAATGTTTTGATAAAAAGTGGTGCAATAAAGAAATTAAAGTGATAATCAGTCAGACCAACTACAGACTTCCTCATGTGTTCTTTTGGTACAACGTTTAATGAGCTGTTGTCTACCTGAGAGATTGGCCTTTTAATTTTCCTTTCATGTTATCTTTTTCTGTTTTAGTTGTCTTCTTGGAGAATCAACTAAATAATGACAATTTAAAAAACAATATCAAGCATGCTGCATACCCAAGTCGCACCTCTTGAGCACAGATACACACACATTTTCTCTTCCATTTTTTTACTGATTTCCCATTAAGTAGGTTGCAAGAGTTATTTATCTAAAAAGTAACATAGGACTATATGGTTACCTAACTTTCACCAAAAATATAAAAGGTTATGATACTTCATATAATATGAACCAAGGAGGTCACTAAAGATATTTGTTAATAGTTGTAGATGTATGACTGCAAATTGCCCCAGCATGAGTGAGGGTGAATGTACGTGTGTGTGTGTTTGTGTGTGTGCAATTAGCTATATCCCATTCAGGGCTGGTTATCACGGTGCAGTTACTGCTACTCACCTCCTTAGAAATTGGATTGGTATGTAAAATTCAATTCTAATTCCAAATTGATGAAAGATGATGTCACAAAAGTAAGATATGTTTTGGAAAAAATAAGTACGATTTTTTTGGATTAGGTGGAGTAGTGGCTCTGAGGCTAAGGATCTGTTCTGGTGTCTAGAAGGTTGCCTAAAAGGTATGCTACTCCATTTGAGCCTTAAGCATGGCCCTTAATCTGAAAATTGCTCCAGCAGGTCTGTACAATGGCTGACCCTGCACTCTTACCCCTCAAAATACAGGGTTGAGCATCTGATTTTCCAACCAGCACAGATCTGTGGGTATGCTATATTAGCATTGTAATAACATATAAATTGGGATGGACACTATAGCTTTCATCTGCATCTGTCGCACTGTTTTCTGTATTATTTGTATCGTTACATTATTCATGGCTTGATCCGTATCTCTCCCCCTCTTTACTTTGCTCTTCTTCATTCAGTTTGTCATTGCCTCATCAAAGTAGTAGTAAAGAGAACTCTTTTCTCTCCTTCGTGTAATCCAGTGCACCTAACCTGCACCAACCCATTTTCTAGACAGCATATGGGGGAATAGTCTCGTGGTGACGTGATCTGTGTACTGAGTGAACACATACCCTTTTTAAACTTCAAAACTGCATTGTTTTTTATATATGCATAGGAGACAGCTTAAGGGCTCTGGTGATGGTAATTACACACCAAACCTGGGGTTGATGCTGTACTTTAATGCCTTGTCTCTTCCTTCCTCTGCAGAACAAAAGATTGACAACCACCCCACCGCTAATGTCACTTCCATTGACTGCACTCCTGGACCCACTGCTTGCTGCCAAGTGACTATATAACCTGGGAACAGGCCATCTTGTTCTCAGTTCTGTTTTGAATTCGCATCTGGAAAGATGTCTGCTCAAACTATTGCAAGTTGCATTATTGTGCATTCTTTCATATTATACTTATATATGGTCTGGAATCCCTACAGATTTTATTTTTTCTCCAGCCGTCTGGAGTTTTTTTGTTTTTTCTGTCCCCCCTGGCCATTGAACCTTACTCTTATTCGATGTTAATGTTGATTTATTTTGTTTTATAATTGTGTCTTTCATTTTTCTATTCTTTAATATTTAAAGCACTTTGAGCTACTGTTTGTATGAAAATGTGCTATATAAATAAATGTTGTTACTGAGTTTTCCACAGTGATACCCCAACTCTTTCACTTTGCTGTGTCTTCTTTTTACAATACTAGGGGGCTCCGCCTCCTGCTCACTTTGCTCGCACACCCGCTGGTTTTGTTTACTGGATATACAATTAAAAAAGATTGTTAGTTTCATGGGAATTGTTACACATGCATTATTTTCACTTTATTTTAAAACTTTTGTAAAAACAATACTTTATTTCCGGACCCGGGCGTGGTTGCATCACTTTCTTGCAGGACATATAATGCTGCTCGTGTCATGAAGTGAGTGTGGCTGAACGCACGCTATGGAGATGCCGTCGGATCATCTGCTGTCTTTCTGCTGTTGGCGAGCTGCCTGTTCTGCTTGTCTTGCTGCCTGATCATTTCAAAGCCTGTACAGCAGCTCTCCTTTTGCCACTTCGCATCTCTGTCGCTTGTGTTGTAACGGCAGGGGGGTGGGAGGGCGAGGGTTAGTTTGGTTGAATGCACGCTAAGGAGAAGCATTCTGATCATCTGCAGGCTTTTTGCTGCTGGCGAGCTGCGTGTTTTGCTTGTCTCTTGTCGTTGTTTTAAGAGCTGGGAGCACATGAAGCATGTATGCCAACAGCAATCCAATAACTGCTAGGTTAGATGTCCGTGGACTTGTTTTAAATGACGTCTCACTGCCTTGTCTTGTGTGACGTTGTAAACACAATACAGTACTTGTCCTTTATTTCCGGCCCCGGCGTGGTTAAATCTCTTTCTCAGGATGTATAATGCTGCTCGCGTTGTCAGGGGGCGGCTGAACGCATGCTAAGGAGGTGCAGTTGCGCTGCTATCAGTCTTCTGTGCTGTACTCCATCCTCCCTCAATCGGACCTAACAGTCACTTAAAACAAAAAAGGCTTGAACCTGGCTGGAACGCTACAATACTTTTGAATTTTACTGCTTTCATATGCTTTACCATCCTCTGCATATGTATCATGCCTTCGTTTGTTTGAGCCTTTCGAATTATTAAAGCTTTCATAATTTCTTATCTGCCTTTTTTTCTCTCCAACGCTTTTGGGTCTCTTTTCTCTGCGCTGCTCTTTCTTCTTCTTTCATTGACGTTTCATCTAGAACGCATTGTCCTTATACGCTTTATATGTACTGAGAGCACAGGATCTGTGTGTGCTATGTGCCTTTGCCAAGTGTTATTTGATATTGTTTGCGTCTCGCGGGTCTTTTAAGTGTCTTCCGAGAACTTCCGAGAAGAACACGTATCGTTGCCCTGCTTTTCCTTTCCAGGATTTTTTATATAATAGAGAGATATGTGTATATATACTGTATATAGGAGTGAAGGTCTGTGATATGGTTTGCATATTTGTAGCTGGAAATCCACAAAGAGATAAAATGAATCACATATCTTAAAATACCTTTTATTTCTACGCTTTCGACTCCTATCAGGAATCATCATCAGAGGAGCATGATTATACTTACAGGAATCTAAGGCAATATATAGAAAGGGGTTAGATGTAGGGGGTTTGATGAAGTGGGGTTTGGAAGATGCTAGTCATAAAGTCTTATTTATTATTTGCATGTTCTTCTTTTCCTGCGGTGGGCTGGTGCCCTGCCCAGGGTTTGTTTCCTGCCTTGCACCCTGTGCTGGCTGGGATTGGCTCCGGCGGGCCCCGTGACCCTGTAGTTAGGATATAGTGGGTTGGATAGTGGATGGATGGATATTCTTCTTTTCAAGACTGCATATGTTGGGTTCCAAATGTCTGTTAATTGTATTTTCATTGTATGCATTGTAACATTTCAGCCTATTCTCTGGAACTTTTAGTATTAGCCTTGAATATCACTTGCACTGAGTCCCATTTAAATGTGTGCCTGGTTGAACTTGTATGCGTATAAATCAGAGACTGTGGGTCCTTTCTTTTGACCACATTGTGATGTTCCTGTATACGTATGGCAAGTGTTTTCGATGTTTGTCTCACATATAAAGCCGGGCATGAATTTCATGGTATGCTGTATACCGCTGTCATACACATGCGGAAGGGAGGTAGCTAGAAGGAGGAAAAGAAGGCAATTCCACGCCAGGTCAGGGGGTGGCATAGTGCAGTAAACCTTTCTCTTTAATCTCTGCAGACCAGACATCGGAAATTCTGCCTGATTCCGATGATGTCACTCCTAGTTCTGGACAGATGACATCACTTCCGGTTCCGGGCCCCAAGAACGTCACTTCCAGCTCCAGCACCCCGATGATGTCACTTCTGCCAACCTGCTTTAAAAGCCAGACAACCTCCACTTGTATTCAGTTCTGTTATTGGACTCAACCAAGTATATGGGTGGCTGCCCCAAACCTCTTTTTGGTGTCAAGATCTATTCATTTTTACACCGTGTTCCGTATCTCTGCTGCTGATTTCTTACTTTTAGCATGCACAGGTTTGTAGGTTTGTGCGCTAGTTTGATGTCTGATCTGGGCAAGATGCATGCTGTACCTTCAGATACCCTATGATGATAATGAAGTGTGTGTCAGGTGGGATGGGAATAAGGTTGGAGTTGATTGCAGGGTTCTTTGACGTCTCCTATGCAAGCATTGTCCGATGATTGTCTTTAGGTAGCCATTTGATGTGAACAGTTGGAAAAGCTAACACCTTTCATTCTCTCTGGTCTCTTTGGTATTACAATGGGTGTGAACTCTTCTGAACAGAGTCTTAACACAGCTCCATTTATACAATAATGGGTGATTGTTAACAAAGTGTAATATTTTGTCTGCATAACATTTCTTATGATAAACACCTGCATTTATATTATGCTTTCTATTAAGATTTACAACAATGCTGTTAAATAGACTTTTTCAAGCCCCCCATTTGGGTGAAGCTCCACCACTAGTCTGTGGTAGAAATTAAACCAAATTAGCAAGAAATCACACAGTGACTCACCTTTCATACCATTTTAGCTGAATAAGTGAGTTGCTGTCTCTCATCGTCTCTCTTTGTATTGTAGTGCCTGTCCCATTTGCTTTCCAGTTTAATGGTAGCCTAATTAGAAGGTTGAGATAATACTAATACTACTGCCATAACCCATTGTCTAGTAATTGAACATAGTTTTATTTACCCACAAATAGTTATACTGTATATTGTTTGCTGTTTATAGACAGTAGTGATAAAATGCATGTCTGTGAAAGATTATTTTCTTGCCTTAAGTCTGACATAATATGCTGCAGAAATCTGTGTGACAATTCCCTCACGGAAGCAACACAAACACAGACAGAGTTAAAGTTTATTATTTGTTAAAAGGTGTTGTAAGTTACACTAAAGCATTGTCACAATGTGGCTGCTAGGTGGCACTGTTGCTCACCTTTACCCCAACAGACAGTACGCAAGACACGGAATAAAATCACTAAGAAGTAAATTTTAATTGCTACTTCTTTCAGTGTGGAGCACCAAAGCACCACAACCATCACAATAAACAATAATCAATAATCACAATACAATTCTCTCCTCCCAGCAGCTTTGTCACACTCCCTCCCAACTCCGGCTCATCTGCTGGGTCTCATCCTTGACCCGGAAGTGCTCCTCCTCTTCTTCGAAGTCAAATTACACATCATCAGTTTTTAAACAGTACGCAAGTACTGTGGGCTTCCGTCCTCCTGACTCTGAAGTACTTCCAGGTTGTAGGAAAAGAAGGAGTCCCAAGGTCCTTTATGAGTTCCCCCTGGCAGCACCCATGGCACCCAACAAGGCAGCGAAAACGGACTCCATGTCTCAGGATGGCTTGAGGGAATCCGGGGCACAGCTACCGTCCAGGGGAGCTGCCACCTAGCGTCCTGGGGGAGGCAGTGTGCTGAAAAGGCTGCCTTCCTCTACTCTTCCAGTTCAGGGACGTCCCGGCCAGATTAACCTGCCTACTGTCTATCACAGCATCTTTTGCAAAAATAGGGTAGGGGAATTTAGCCTTGTGTATGGATTACAATCAGGGCATAATGGGGTGCAATGGCAGCAGGTAAGAAAGTCTCAGTCTTATATGCATTCAGTCCATTGTGATGGTTTTCATGAATAAACTGTCACAACTAAGCAGAACCTAAAAGTAGCGTTGTGTTTTCAGATCTAGTTCTTTGGATATTCAGGAGAATGACCAGCTTAGAGTTCATTCAAAAGTTAATTACAGCTTACGGTGGATGAAAAGATCAGGTGGTCTTACTGTGTGCAGGATATATGACATTGTGGAATATTTGGCATAACTAAGTAGAAAAGAATTATGTTTTTTTTTTCTTAAGGTAAGAACTAACCCTGGTTTGTCAAGAATAAATATTAAATGAGATTGTCATGTCATCTTTTAACCTGCTTAATCTACATCAGTGTCACCTGGAGCATACACTACATAGTAAAGGTGCAAGGCAGGAACAAACACTGGACAGGGTGCCAGTCCATCGCAGGGCAAACTCACACACACACACACACACACACCCACTAAGGCCAATTTAGCATTACCAGTTCAACTAAACCAGGAGTGTTGAACTTTGGGGATGGTGGGCTGCAGTGGCTGCTGGTTTTCATTCTAACCCTTTTCCTAATCGGTTCATTTTAATAGCCCTGTTTTTAAGGATTCAGTCATCGGAATTGTTTCTTTTCTTCATTAAATGACAACCACACAGAAATGAGACGTGAAACGAGCCGACAGCTGAATCGGGGCTTCAAAATCTAACCAATTTCACTCCAATCATTTTCTTAATGAGAAGCCGATTCTTGCTGTTAATTAAACCCATTATTTAATTCCATGGCCTGTTGTTGCTCTCATTCTGCCACAGCAGACATTTTGAAAACTGTTGATCTTTCGTTTTTTTCTAAGAAAATCATCAACATGTTTTGGTGAACTGAGACATCAACCTCGCCGAGACCATCGCCTTTCTTTATTTTCAGATATTGTGTGATGGGCGCAGGTGAGCTGGTCATGTGGCGGCTTGTTTTGTGTCTCACTATTATTTGGATGCTAATTAAGGAAAGAGAGACAACTAAGGGGTTTGAATCAAGTTAATTAAAACTAAGGCAAAATAAATTAATTAGCAGACAAAACTGGCCACTAATTAAGAAGATGGTTAGAATGAAAACCTGAGGCCCTCCAGGACAGGAGTTTGACACCCGTGAGCTAAACTGTAAGTCTTTGGACTGTGGGAGGAAACCCACACAGACATGGGTAGAACATGTAAACTTCACGCAGGAAAAATCCACAACTCAAACCCTAGCCTTTTTATTATAAGGCAGTAGCAATACCAGGGCTTCCCTTAAATGAGATTAAAAAATATATTAAGCGCGATAAAAGTGTGCGTTTGGTTCTGTTTTGAACACTAATATTCAGACTATTCTGCAAGTTGTCAATTATCATATATGATAAAGATTTCAATGCTAATAAACATTTGCATTGAATCATTGTTTGCTTTTTGACTGTTTGGACAACACAGAATTCAATATTGAACTAAGGATGGCTGTAGAAAGTTGACTGTTCCCCGCCTATGCCAGAATCAAGATGAGCAAGGTGGTGAGTGGCATGTCTCTTGTCTAACCACATTAGGAACTGTCGCTGCTAGAAATATGTGAAATGCAGTCTGACTGGTTGAGCTGCTTTCATTAATTCTCATGGGCACCGCCCTGACTTCTGAAAGCAAAAAGCAGGCAGTAGGTGTGTTGAAGACCTACAAGTTTTAAATACACTCAAGTCTGTTTACTTTAAAAGCATTTGAGGTAGGCTCCCCCTCAAGACAAATCATTCACTTATTTCTTCCCCCTTTACAGCTGCAGGGATCTTCAAAAAACGGTAAGTTTATTTTATTAATTTTTTTTCCACTTGTCTGTTAAACTGAAAAAAATATATCTCTCATGTGATTGACAGGGAGGCATGTCTTTGGTGGAAACCAAACTTGTTCATGCATGAGCCGATAGATAAATGATGTTTCATAAGGGCACTTACTCACTGCTGGTTTTTACACTTCATAAGCAATTACATTCAGTAAGTTTGGATATCTGAGCCTGTTAACAAATATATTTTCTGAAGGCCAGGTTGACTATGTACTGCAGTACATTTCTATACACTTTACAAATGCAGTATTATGGCATGTGATGTATATTTAGTTTATTTCCTTGTATAGCGCTCTTCAATGAGTGCAGACTCAGAGCACGACAAATGCAAGTGAAAACTTTACAAATGACTAATTACAGAATGAGTGCAAATAAACAGATTTGTTTAATCACACAGGAAAACAAAAGATTTTGAAGCTGATTAACCTAACAATATCTGTCAATTAATTAATTAATTAAACATTCATATTTAGTGTTACTATAAGCTTAGAATCTTTAGAGACAAAACAGTTATGTGAGAAATGACCAATGGATTGGTGTGCATGTATCATTTTGGATTTCACTTCATGAAAACTACTGGACAAAAAAATTCCTAGAAGAAATATTTAAACTGTACCTAGGTATTTAAGTAAGAGGATTTACAGTGCAAGCTCGGTGATAATGCATCATGAAGACATGTCAACTGTATACCTGGTTTCACTTATCCTTGTTACTTTTCTAAATAGTGATTTAATGATACTTTTTTAAACAGCAGAAAAACATGGATTCTGGCTCACTTATGTAGGGCTACAGGCAGTTACGGGGTCTTTCCTTTCTTTCATCTCCTTGTTATCCATCCATCCATCCATTATCCAACCCGCTCTATCCTAACTACAGGGTCACGGGGGTCTGCTGGAGCCAATCCCAGCCAACACAGGGCGCAAGGCAGGAAACAAACCCTGGGCAGGGTGCCAGCACACCGCAGGGCATCTCCTTGTTATTTATGATCTAATTATAGGCTGTACTTAACAAGCCTAACTTTGTACCAGGAGCAACAAAAGAAAATTTCACTCTGGGTAGGTCAGCTGCACATCACAACATATGAACTGACACACAATCACTTACATGTTGTTATCTAGATACGACTCGAAGTGTACAATACACGTCTTTGGAAGGAGGCATGTCAACTCTACATGGAAGACCTGCCTGCCTAAAATCTAACTAGGGACCAAAAATGAGGTGGTTACACTCACTGCTGCTCCTGTATATTATTGAGTCCTTGATTTTCTTCAATACCTGACACACATTTCTTCTCTTTATATCTTTTTGATCCAATCTGTGACTATACTACCTATGGGAAATGGGGTTTTATTATTAGAATGCGTTTTAGGATCTTTGTCCTGTAGAGTGCAAAGTAAAATGTTACGTAAACTAAAAAATAATTAACTCATTAAAGATCCATGGCAGTATTGCAAGGTACTAAAAAACGCAGCACTTGATTGTGTTGTGGATCATGCTTTCATGAAAGTACTTTCTGTGTCAAATTGGTATGTCCTATTTATATTACTTAATAATTACTATTATTACTTAATATTTACTTGACTTTCCCCTGGCTACTTAGTTTTACTCTCCCAGTCCAAAGAAGTTTCCTTTGGTTGTTCATCAACTATGAAACAGCCAATGTTGAGGTCCTGTGGATATGAGTGTATGGCCTGTGATGGACTGCCATTCTGTCTCTGGTGGTTTCCTATTATCAAAACAGAAGCTTTTGTGCAGAACTTAAAAAAAAATAAGCAGATAATTAATTGTCATATTTAGTTGCCATGTTTTCATGTGGTTTGAAGCCTTTATGAACTGCAACAAATTGCTTTTAGTACTATAGGAAACCATAATTCTGAATGTGTTTAGCTGGCATATGACTGTAAATGCTTCAGAAGAATATAGAAATAAAATCAGTCAGTTAGACTCAAGTCCTCTGTTTCCCTGACCAGAAAAAAACAAGTTTTGAAAAAGAAGTTGTGCAGAGAGAGCACAGAGTGTCTCTTACTGTAACAATGGCTTTCTGATTAACCTAAAAGCAATGCTGTAATAGGTTACAATTTGATACAAACCTTAACCTTATAAGACGGTCAGAAGATCAATGATTGATGGACGGATATTATTATGACTGTGATTACTACAATTGTAAGGATCTATTTCTAATTCATTCCTGTTTATAGTTATTTTTTACATCATTTGCCCAATATTTTCATCTATAGTGATTATGTCTGGGAAGTAAAATCTCCTGAATAAGTTAAGGGAAGGTTTTGAGTTCAAGTTTAACCAAACAGGAAAAACAGGATTTCATACTTATGTCCGCCATAGCGATAGTATTTCATTTTGAAGGACAGAGTATCTAATACAGGTGGAGGAATAAAACCTTGAATGAAGATTCAAATGTGCTTTGAAAGCTTCAAATAAAAACTAAATTAATTATAGGCAAGAAAGGAACAATGCTCTTTTTTGAAAATAAAAAATGTGAATGATGTACTTCCTCATAATGTCTCAACAATATTTTACAAAGAAAATTTTACCATCAGTAATTTTTTTGTAGTTGTTCTGAATGTATTTGGGGCATTGTTGTTATTGTTAGTTATCACATGTCTACATTTTATAAGCTTATGTGAAAGCTAAATTTCTTTTTGGGAGAAATAAAGTACTATCTATCTATCTATCTATCTATCTATCTATCTATCTATCTATCTATCTATCTATCTATCTATCTATCTATCTATCTATCTATCTAATAGATGATGGCAAGCACAAATCATAGGTCAGACATGCATACTCAAAATCCAAAAGTGTAACAAGTCCAGTCTATAAATTATAAAACAGGAACATCTTCTACCAGCTCTCTGAAGAATAATATAAAAAATTTGGACATGAGCGTCAGTAGGTTTTGTGCCTTATGAACCAAGTTACCGGAAATATTCTATAACATTTCAATAATTATTTACCGCTCTGATGCTGATCGAGGTCAGTACGATAGCAATTGACAAGAAGAATTCATAATTAATCGCAGCATTACGGTATTTGAGGGTTCCTCTAGAGTGCCTCTTTCTCTTGCACGATTTGCCTCAAACACTAATAATAAGATCATAAGAGGCCTATGTTTCAGGTTTGGTAGTTTTTCTTCCAACTGTTTTAGCTCTAGACCATGACACACAGAGACACACACAGTGTTTTCAGTATCAGGGGACCATAAAACATCGAGATCTGTTGAAAACCGGAGATTGAACTTTTTGACAAATTTAATATTTTTGCTCTTTCCCCATTTGCTTCCCGGGTCCACCCTGCATGGAGTTTGCATGTTCTCCCCGTGTCTGTGTGGGTTTCCTCTGGGTACTCCGGTTTCCTCCCACAGTCCAAAGACATGCTGATTAGGTGCAGTGGTGATTCTAAATTGTCCCTAGTGTGTGCTTGGTGTGTGGGTGTGTGCGCGCCCTGCGGTGGGCTGGCGCCCTGCCCGGGGTTTGTTTCCTGCCTTATGCCCTGTGTTGGCTGGTTTTGGCTCCAGCAGACTCCTGTGACCCTGTAGTTAGGATATAGCGTGTTGGATAATGGATGAATGCTCTTTCCCCATAGATGATAGGTTATGGGAGGGCACAAAGCAAAAATGAAGAACAACATTCTTCATCCAAGTATACTGCTTACAGATGGCTGGAACTCTCTCAAATTTGCCTTACAAAGCCATGCAGTTGTCATATAAATACATTTCAAATGGCAAAAACACTAAATTTGCCTTTTAAGCTCTTCCAGAATTCTAACATACTGATACAAAGCTGGCTGCATATTATACTAATATTTGTAGTGTATTTACCTCAACACACATTCTCCCATCCATCCATTTCTAAGCCTGCTTAATCCAGATCAGGGGTGCGTGGACCACAGCTTATCCCTGCAGCAGTGGGCACAAGGCAGGAATTAAACCTGGATGGGATGCTGCCAAGTTTCCTCTCAGCTTAAGCTGCATGAGATTTTATAAGTGTACCTGGAGACAACACCTGCCCAAATTTGCAAGCTGGCATAGTGCTTGCAAATATTTATAGTGTATATACTATGCCAAACATCTCTAAAACACACAGTGCTGGCAAACATTACCCAAAGGAAGAAAAGTAAAATAACAGACAGGTAAATGTGCAAATGTCTCAAAATTTTCATTTTAGTTATACCATAATCCTGTCAACATAATGAAACATGTATTTCTGCACACATTATTTACAATAGAAGTAAGTTAATATTTTATTTGAACAGAACCTTACCTTTTGTAAAGTCTAAAATCCTTATACAGTAGTGTGCTTATATGTGCTTTTCCATCTGGCTGTTCTGCTGTCTCACTGTCAAAAAAATATTTTCTTTGTTTTAACACCCATATTTGTACACATTAACAGAGAGTCTTACATGTTTTAAATTTATTATTATTATAATTTGAACAAATAATATAGATTAGAGTAGGCGGACAGTTCTGAATGACAAACATAAAGAGCTAAGTACAGTACTAAGCTTAGAAGGAAAAACTGATGGGGCAGTCATTTAGGAACCTCTCACTGAGACATAGACTTGTAAGACTTTGTACAGAACATTAGTGCAATTGTGACAAGAAGAGGCCATTCAGTGCAATAAGCTTGTCTATCCTATTAATCTCAATGAAGTCAACATCTGAAAGTTTCTGAAGTCCTACACTCCCCCACACTTCTTGGAAATTTTATGTGAAGAAAAAATTACTTTTTGTAATATGGACACCACAGGGCTCCAAGTGAGGCCTCACTAGTGTGTTACATAACTTAAGCATAACCTTCCTGACTTACACTTCGCAGATTGTGATATATAATTTAATATCCTATAAGTCTAAGCTAAATTAAAAAGTAAATGCAATTTTAAAATAACTCAGTAACTGCAATGGATAGAAGCTGATGCAATATAAGACGTTCATGATGGCTCATGGGTAGTTTGAACACACAGAGCACAGCGCTCTGCTGTTAGTCTAGCTGAAGCCAAGGTCAAATGAACACGAATGCTCCTCTGTGGGATTACATCATTGCTGAACAGCACACCATTGTCAGATTTCATGGGGCAGAGGAAGTGAAACCTGAAAATGAACCCTGCAATTTGCAGCAAAAGAAGAGGAATACTGTCAAAAACAGTCTTGCTGCTCCATGCCAATGCACATCCCCATGCTGCAATGGTGGAGGCAATACAACAGCTGCGATTTGAACATCCTCCACATCCCCTGTACAGCTCTGATCTAGCACCGTGCAACTATCACATCTTCGTCCCACTTCAAAAGACTCTACACGGTCCCAGGTGCATCTTTGATGATGAAGGTAAAGAAGCAGTGCAGACCTGGATTCGGGGGCAGCCAAAAGCTTCTTCTCCCTAGGAATGAAGAAGTTAATGACACTATGCAAGAAGTGAATCGACCTGCAGGAAGATTATATGGAGAAGTGAAATAACTGTTATGTTTATCTGCACACTGATACTGCTATTAAAGGGGAAGTTGCTTTTACATTTCTTCATATTAGCCTTCTTAATCAATTCTGTACTGTGTCTAGATGCAGAAATGGAGATTTCACTATGACTCCTAGGTAGTTCTCATAAGGGGTACTTTCAAGGTTCAAATCTCCAACTGTATATTCAAAAAAGAGAAAATGGGCTCTGAACTGCTTGCATGGATTCCACTTGAGTGAGAGTCAAGCACACATATGCATTGAGAAAGCCATATGTGCCCCCTAACTGAGGATTGTGTAACCCAGGGACTTTCCTACTAATATTTCACAGAAAGTTTCTTACCTCAACTTGGCTACTTGCTTTATCACAGATGTCTAACAATGGGTCCCAGGGTCTAATACTGAAGTCTTGAACAAGATCAGTCCAGATAATCTTCCTCAAGAGTCACAAGGGGACTTTCTAGAAGAAACTGTTCAAATAAACAATCTTGGCACATCCTCATTAACCCCATTAACTGAATCTACCATTTTAGTCATGCAGAAGGTCTTGACTGTGTGAGACAGATCATAAGTGTTGACCAGAAACCAAAACAGAATTTATTACTTTGGCTTACATCAGACAGGCTACTTCATCCCGATATCTTAATCATTGCAGATGTTACCCTTTTGAACAAATACGCTGTTGTATCTTTAAAAGGCTAAATACTCTGAATCATTGATTTTCTGACGACAAAGGTTTTCTCAACTCAGTGCTGAATACAGGTGAGTCTCTTAGCCACTAGGGCAAACTCCAACTGTATGGCACCCAGCCACAATCTTATGAGTATTCTCATACCTTCCCAGGGTCTTTCTGGTAAGGCAACTGTACAGTAGAAGAAAATCCAGCATTGACCGAGAAGTCGGTCTCCATAGCCACAGCTGTATATAGATATGAAACTGACTTATCTAGTACATATTTTTCAACATTCCATGTAACCTCTGGCTCCCTCACCACAAGAGAAGTACCATCCCATTTCCAAACAATGGACTATCATTGCAATGATCTAGAATGCCTGGAACCTTTCCACTCTTGCCTGTAAACTGCACCCAAAACTTACCCAATCAACTTACAGATTGCAATGCTACATGAAGGCTCCATCATGAATCAAAATGAGATTTGAAATTTAGATACTCTTTAACTCTAAACACGAGGATATCAAAGAAATTATCTTGAATAGGAATGAGTACAAAAATATTGTTAGTCTTTCAACAAATGTTGATAATTTTCTTGCTTGTAAGTGTTAGTATATAATATGTTATGTTACCTAAAATCAATTGCTCAGATGTAGCTATCATGCCACTATCATTTGAATTTGCAAGTTTTAAACACGGAATTACTAAAATGGGCAAAAACTACATTTAAAAAGTGAACATTAAAAATAGACTGACCAATCCAACCACTGTGAGAGCTCCTGGTCCATGCCATCCATCATCCAACCCACTACATCCTAACTACAGGGTCACGGGGGTCCGCTGGAGCCAATCCCAGCCAACACACGGCGCAAGGCAGGAAACAAACCCTGGGCAGGGTGCCAGCCCACCACAGTCCTGGGCCATCCCGCACTGCCCTAATCTAATCGCCTATCCAAAGTAAAGAAGTGGAAGCATCAGACACAGATCAGAGGAGAGATAGACAAAACTTATTGAAAAAAAAAAAAAAGCAGAAAGTTTGAGGTGCTGTAACGTAAAAGAAGACAGAAGTCAAATCAATCTGCCAAGAGGAATCAATGTATAAGAAACTGAGGGATTTAAGAGCGATGGACTGCAGCAGGGACAGTTTATAGAAATGGTTGCCATGACAGCATATTTACTATGAATTCTTACAATGTGTGCAAGACAAGGCAGTTCATCAGAACATCTATGTATATATATACAGATAAAATCCATGTCTGTGTGTATGTATGTCTGTTCGCTTTTTATAAGAGAACTACTTAATGGATTTAGATCGGGTTTTTTTCTATAATTTGCTTGAACATTCCTGTTAGGTTTGCAGCTTCTCTTATCATGCTAAGTATCATATTTTGCTTGCGATACCAATTTATTTGTGCCGAATCCAAGAGAGAGTCTTTAAGTTGGTCTACCATGTGTTGAAGCGTATCTTGCCTCCACTTAGCTCGCAATAACTATTTGTTCAACAGACATTATCATCTACAGATTGTAAAGGAATAACATTTCATGTTTTTGAGAGAGAGATCTGAGCTACATGTGTTTTAGAGGGTAGCTCCTGATTGCCAGAAATATCACGGCCACGTGCTTTTCTCCCCACACGGGGGATGCTCTCCCCTCACAGCTGAACACGATCCGCTGGTTTGCGGATTCCTGCGCACAATGGGTCTTTTAATTTATGGTACACGCTTCCTCAGTTTGTTTGCCCAGTTGATTTCATACAAGGGACGCTATTGGCGGATGGCTTAGAAGCTACCCAATCAGAGCATGTATTACATATTAACTAAAACTCCTCAATAATATAAGATGTGCTTCCCGCGCGGTGCTTGATTGTTTGCTTTTCTCTCTCTCTCACCCTCTCTGACATTCTCTGTGCCTGACGGAGGGGGTGTGAGCAGAGGGGCTGTTTGCACAGAGGCTGTTTGCTTAGAAGATACGGACGCTCCTAAAAAATGCCGCTTTATCGCGGTGCTTCGGCATACTTAAAAGCCCAAAAACACGTATTTATCTTTTGATTGTTTGCTTTTCTGTCGCGCTCTCTCTCTCTCTCTCTGACATTCTCTGCTCCAGACACGCATTCCTTTGAAGAGAAGATATGTTTGCTTTCTTTTAATTGTGAGAAAGAACTGTCATCTCTGTCTTGTCATGGAGCACAGTTTAAACTTTTGACTAAAGTGTGTTATTTCATGTCTAGAGGGCTCTAATAATGTTAACAGTGCGGGAGAGTTTATAAGGGCTTAAAATATATAAAAATAACCATAAAAACATATAGTTTCTACTTCGTGGATTTTCATCTATCGCGGGGGGTTCTGGAACGCAACCCCCGCGATCGAGGAGGTATTACTGTAGTGCTGTTTGATGTTGGACTGTACCTACCCTCCGCTTGACCAGAATTAATGTAATTGCTGTAAATAATAAATTAAAAAAAGAAAACAAATAAATAAAATATGTAAATACTGTATAATTAAAGTTGCATTTACTGTACCTTTATGATTCGCGATAAGCTCCTTTTTTACCTCAATTGTCAATACCACAATATTCTTCTACAATGATTTTCTGAATATATAAAGTCAAAACTTGAAGATATAAAGTCAGCGTTCGAATATATAAAGTCGTTCCTGAATATATAAAGTCAGTTTCTGAGTATATAAAATCATTCCTAATTATATATAATGTCAAAGCCTGATTATATAAAGTCAGCATTGCCTCGAAAGCGTGCATATTGTAATCTTTTTAGTTAGCCAATAAAAGGTGTCATTTTGCTTGACTTTTCCCAAATATATAAAGTCAAAACTTGAATATATAAAGTCAGTGTCAGAATATATAAAGTCAGCGTCGGATTATATAAACTCATTCCTGAATATTTAAATTTAAAGTCAGATTATATATAAAGTTATTGATTGAAACGACTGAGGCACATTTTTAGTAAACTCAATTTTTTCCTAATACAATAAATGAAATAACTTAACAAAAAATGATTCAGAAAAAAAAATGTATATATAGAAACACAGTTTAGTTAATGTTTTCAAAATGATGTATGTGCCCAGCATTTTGAACACTATATTTATTTATTCTTTTTGTATGGGCGCATTTTTGGACGAACCTCACAAACCCGATTGACTCTGAGTGGCTTCTGTCGAAGTTTACCTTTCATTAGTACGAGTAAAATGACAGGCACAGAAATTAGAGAATATTTAATGGAATTAGACCATTTTATTTGTGAATTGTCCTAACTTTATATATTCGGGAATGATTTATATATTCAGACAATGACTTTATATATTCAGGTTTTGACTTTATATATTCTGATGCTTACTTTATATAATCAGGAATGACTTTCTATAATCAGGCTTTGACGATATATATAATTAGGAACGATTTGATATATTCTGACACTGACTTTATATATTCAAGTTTTGACTTTATATATTCAGGAATGACTTTATATATTCAGGAATGAATTTATATATTAAAGTTTTGACTTTATTCTACTATATTCTGACACTGACGTTATATATTCAAAAAATCGATGTTATATATTCAGAAAATCATTGTATTTTCTTGTTTGGCACCCCTTTGCTCGCTCGCTAATCCTGGTTTTAATTAACCCGAAATACATTTTTTTTTCTTAATAACTGTTACATATGCATTATGTTCACTTTTACTTTAAAACTTCAGTAAAAACAATATTTGGAATTAACCTTTCTTCAAGATTGCATTGAATTTTGATTCATTGTTTGGTCTTACATTGTGATAATGCAACGCATAACTGGCCGTGAGTTAATATCGTTTCTTTCTTTCTTATAAATAAACCGACTTTTTCGAATGTTTGTCCTAGGGATTTGTTAATTGTCATTGGAAAAGCCATTCTCACAGGAAACTGTAAATGTTTTAATACAAATGGCATATCAAGATCTCCTTTTGTATCTAATGTTATTTGTGGAATATGTACTACATTACCTTTCTTGTCGCCTGTTAAAATTTTACTTGTTAGAATTGTTCTACCAATTTTCAATACAAGTAATCTTGTCCTATTGCATAGGCCATCACTCATACATAAATTACACAATAACATTGCAATACATCCTTCTTTCAACAGTAATTTGGCCAGTGAGAGACCAGACGGTGTTAAAATTTGTAGATATTCTGTGAGATATTGTAAATTGATGTTTTCATCTTCCGCACTATTACCACCATCTGTTTCAGCATTTCGACTCACAGATCTTTCTTCTTCGCTTAAACTTTGCTTACATTCCTTTCTCTTCAAATTTGCACTGCTTACTCTCCATTGCTTCTGTGTTTTTTTTCCTCGTGCCGCTCTTTCTGCTTCACTTAGTAGTGGACGTGTCTTTAACTTATCATTTTTTAAGCTGCTCTTTGTTCTGTATATATAACAGCAAACACCAAAATTAAAGCAACAAAAAGCACTGAAAACACACAAGAGTAGCGCAAAAGATGCTTTCACAGCGAGAGTAAGACACAACTTGGGTGCACATTTTTTCACTGTGCATGCAGTTTGAACGCAGAAGCATTGTTCAAACTCTGGATCAAACTTCACTCGAATTTAGAGTTCGAATGTTTGAAGTTAGAGTCTGTTGTGTTCAGTTGTAGTTTATGCCAGAACGCTAGGGGGAGTTCTCATAAAATGTATTTAAAAAAATAAAAAAAAAAAATATATATATATATACATTTTATGAGAACTCCCCCTAGCATTCTGGCATAAACTACAACTGAACACAACAGAATTGTTCCAAGTATGAAGCATCACTGTATTTATCTACCTCCCTGTGTGGAGTTTGCTTGTTCTTCCTCGTGTCTGTGTGGGTTTCATCCGGGTGCTCTGGTTTCCTCCCACAGTCCAAAGACATGCAGGTTAGGTTCATTGGTGATCGTAAATTGTCCCTAGTGTGTGCTTGGTGTGTGTGTGTGTGCGCCCTGCAGTGGGCTGGCGCCCTGCCCGGGGTTTGTTTCCTGCCTTGTGCCCTGTGTTGGCTGGGATTGGCTCCAGCAGACCCCCATGACCCTGTAGTTAGGATATTGTGGGTTGGATAATGGATGGATGGATGGATGTATTTAACTATATGCTAAATATGATAAAGGATTAAAATATTTCTCCAACACCTAATTTTATAAAGAACATTTTATTTTCAGTTTCTTCATCTGTTCTTTGAAGTTTTTCACTGGATATTGAATTTCTACATAAAAAAATGAAAAGTCAGACCAACTAACAATATTAAGACTATTTTACAAAAGAAATCAGTTATACTTTAATCAATTACTGAACTTATGTTATGCTGTTTTTTACAGATCTCAAGTATGGACCGTCAAACTGCCTACAGTACAATAATGTCCAATTTGGTGATGCTGGACTTCACAGGAGATGCTGTTCCTTCAGCTCTGGTTCTCACAGGGGATGACTCTTTTCCGTTAGTTATGAATAATAAAGGCCAGGTCCTAGCTGCAGCTTCTCAGTATGGGACGGGCCGAATGGTAGTCCTGAGTCACGAGTCATACTTAAGTGATCCTAGATTTGCCTGGTTTATTGAGAACATAATCGACTGGCTGAAGACAGCTCCAAATGTAGTGATTGGTGTTCAGAGAGGTCTGAATGCCATTGTTGACAATCTCTATTACACTGGAGCCGAAGTTTTGGTCAATGATTGCCCTTCACCAAGTATGGGGGTCTTCTGCTGTACTGCTTATGATGATAGCTATGCAGACGCCATTATTGCATTTGTGAAAAATGGCGGTGGATTGTTGATTGGAGGTCAGGCTTGGTACTGGTCCTCTGCTAATCCTGATCAAGACCCATATGCGTGCTTCCCTGGCAACAAAATTATCTCTGTTGGTGGAATCCATTTCTCTCCCAATAAAGCAAATGTAGGAGTTTATCCTCCACCCACTGAAATGCCTACAAACTGGCTGGCAGTATCGTAAGTTGTTTTTAAAATTCAGCATTTTCAAATGTTCACAGGAATGCAGAGTTCTCTTGACCATATGTGACAGCATTCCTTTTCATTTTGTAACTGTTTATTATTGACAAGGATGTAGTTTTATACATTAAAACACTTTATAACATGATGGGACATTGGGATTCCCACACACATCAACATACCATCTTAGTTTAGTCAGTTTAGGCATGGCACTTGGATGAATAAGTAAATATTTGGGCAGTGGGAGAAAGCAAGTTCCCTGAAAAAAATCCATAAAATCTTTGGGATAATGTGCAAACATCACATAGAAAGTGGCTGAGTTTGGGATCAGAACCCACACTTCTGGAGCTGTGAAACTGAAGTGCTAACACTGCACCACTATGAGATTTGATCCTTTTTAAGATGTGGAGACTAAGTAACTACACTAGTTCATGGATTTCATTACACATTTACTTTAGTATGTATCTAGTAAAAGATGTCGGCAGTAGGTATGATATCATGATGGTATCATTTCACTCTCACTGATTCTATTCAACAGCTGGGAGTAATGTTGTGTGTGTTGATTATTTGATGCAGCTGTTATGATATGTATTTTGTAATATATCAAGATCTGCATTCTGCTTCCAGTCTATTTCAGCTCCATTTTATCCTCCCCATTAGACGAACAGTCAGCAAGGTGCCATAACAGGGAGTGATGTTTATATTTTCTCCTTTGTGTTTGCATGAGTTACCTTTGTTAGGTTCTGCTTTTCATCCCAGTATGCAAGGTTTACTAATAGTCTGGAGAGCATGGTGCCTAAGTACAGCTCTGCCTCTTCTCAAATCAAATGAATTATCTATAGAATGAGGTGAATATAAACTAATTGGAGTTAAGGTCCACCACCAACTAATGTTCATTACTGAAGGAATTATTGGAATCATAAATGGCTGCAGTCCTTTGTCACACTTTCAACACTCTGTTATGTCAGTGTCTTTATGATATCAATTGGGGTCAACTGAATATTATGCAGCGGCACCACTGAGGCAAAACTGCAAAACAAGACATTTTATTAACAGCTCAATTAACAGAATGAGTTTTTTTCTGTTATTTACCTATGGCTTATGTTTTCCCATAAATGTCTGTGTTACCGGCCTCAGGCCTAAGGGAACCTAGGCCAGGTACAATTCACTGTTGCTACAGGGTGTAGCCACAGCGATATGGTCAAAAGCATAAACGAAACAGGCAGCATTCCCGAGTCTCAGACCATACTTCTCTGTTCCACTTTATTCTCCTTTTACCAGAAATATATATATGCGTCAGTTTCTGCATAGATCAACATGGCAATCAGTGAAACAATGGTACAAGCCAATTTCCCCCTCTAGAACAAATTGTGTAAACACATTTACTTTGGTTCAACAATGGTGTTGTGGCTAGCTATCAAAAAGTACTTGATTAGAAAGCAATGTCTCCAGAACTCGTTAATTTTCAAAGGAAGCAGACAGTTATGTTATCATCACATTATGTGTGGATGAGATACTTAATCAAATTACACTAAGCAACACACAGAAATGTCATTTTCTTTAGAATGCTGAATTCTAGCCCATTACATCTGCAGCAGTTTCTGAGGCAGAGTTCTGGCTTTCTAACAGACATTTTTCTCCTGTATTCTCCTTGCGTCACCTTTATATTGCACATAGTTGCATGTGGCTGGCAAGGACCAGCATGAACATTATGACCACAATGACCCATTTTATGTCTCTGTGACATTTATGACCCATTGCAGGTTGGGTCTGGTACTCTGTCCTTCATCTCTTCCTTCTAGGAGAATGTCTTAGGTCACACACGTCTATGCATATGAGGAGATTGGCACAAGCTGTGACAAAAAGTAATTTAATAACCTTGCCATTCATCATACATTGTATTTCTGTCAGCATCCCATGATAAATAAGGTTTTATGAAGTAAATGTTTACTAACCCTCAATGGTATTCAGATCATAATTTTACAGAAATGTTTTTGTAGCTTTTTTTTTTCTTTTTTTTTTTTACTTAGGAACAATTATTTGTCATTCAATAGTACAAACCCAACTTGATTGGTTCAGTTTAAATATGCACATAATGTTTCTTTTTCTTTCCTTTCCACAAGAGATGGAAAAGATCACAAAGCTGATTTGGAATTCCTCCTTAAAGATGTCACTGATTTCAACATAAATTGTGGTGCTACTGCATCCCAAGTCATGGTTCATGGACCGTTGGCTTTCCCAATTGCGATGGACGAGGATCATCAAGCCTTTCTAGCTGGGGCTTCCTATGGCCGTGGTCGAGTAATTGTGACAACACATGAGAGCTTTATGTCCTACAAGCCATTAAAGACATTTCTTGTTAATGCATTTCGATGGTTAGATAATGGCCGCAATGGTGTGATTGGTATCCAGAGTAATCTAAAAGCCATAGTAGACATTATCAAGGATGATGGATTTCAGTGCACATTGACTGACTTTAAAAGTGACCTGAGTGTTTACTGCTGCACTTCATACAGTGACAAGAACTGTTGTGAAATCCAGCAATTTGTCTCAGAAGGAGGTGGATTGTTCATGGGAGGCCATGCTTGGTACTGGTCTTATAGTAACAAAGACAAAGATATCCTCACTGGTTACCCAGGCAACAAAATCCTCAGTAAATTTGGAATAGGGATTCTGAGTTCAACAGTGAAAAATTCAGTTTATAAAGCTCCTGACCCTTCTGAGCATGCCAATAATGCATACCACTTCCGAAAAATGTTGACAAAGTTTGCAGAACACATCCTTGAAAATAAACCTTTGGCAGACAATGAGAAATCTTCCTTGAAGAAATTAGGTCAAGACTGCTCATCATTCCTACAGATGAAAACTGAGGATAATCCATCATACAATACAATTCGTCAATTAGTCAGCGATGTGGTCATGACGGCTGGTGTTCCCCAGGTTTCAAGAAGTTGTCCCATTAAAGATCCCAAAGACAATGTTCTTCTGAAGCTGGGAACAGAGCTATATAATGTTGTACCCAATAAAGAGGACCTCCTAAAGATCATCATAAAAGAACGTCCTGATCTGCCCACCGAGCAAAATATAACAGTTGCAATTGATGGAAACAATGGAGGTATATATATATTTTTAATTTGTCTGTTATTTAATTTCTATTTATTTAATCACTCTGTATATTTAGCCTTCTTCATAGGTTTGGTGCAGATTATCCCTCTTTCTCTAGATTCCTTCAGACATGAGTTAAACGGTTATATTTTATTTAAACCACTCAATTAATGTGTAGTTGTTTGGTATTTACTATATAAATATCATTCATTCGAGACAAGAATGCTACATTGGTAAATACTATGGTTCTACTCCATTTCACATAAAAGAATAAATTAAGAGATATGAAGCCCATTCCTTTGGCATCAAATGCAAAACTAGAATCAATCATGGAAGAGATACCAGTCCATTGCAATTAATTGTTCTCAAGGAAATAAATATTATTACAACTAAGCAATAATAATAGGGCTGTTATATTTTAAGTTATTAAGTGTAATTTAAATGTATTTTATGTATAGCTAGAAACATATTCAATTGTTTGTTTACATTCATGTCGCCAAAAGGTTTTGCAGAAAACTACACTGTTTTCTTAGTCCGCCACCATTTTTAAATCACAGCTCCAACCTACTGGACCAACACAGAGGTCTGAAGCTTGATCAAAAAATGAAATCATCATCAGTTTGTCAGTTCTATATAGAGATATATACCCACTATTGGTGTAGGCCAATACAGATAGAAAATACTACAGTGGATTGTTAGAAATGAGCCAGTATTTACTGCCAATTATTCCCAATGCCAAAATATTTCCCATTATGTTTCAGCAACAAAACTTAGTGGGTAGAAAAAGTCTGCTGTGTGGGCACATTTAGCGTTTGTGCAGATGATACTAGAAATTCTGCATATTCAAACTCACCTCTGTGAAAATTTCACAAAGAGGGAATACTGGTAAAAACTACAATTCAACAAATCTGATTGGTCACCACAAGGCAAGGCATATTAAGAAAAATGGTGAATTTCTGAAAAATAAAACTGCTTCAGTCAGGAACGGCTCAAATTCTAGTGCTGGTCAAGGATAATGGAACTCCATCATTAGGACAAGCATTTGATAGCCAAAGAAAATTCAATTCAAAGTATTGCTTTTTACAGTCATGAACTGGGGAGTCTGTAAAGGCTCTATAAGCACTTTCACGATTGCCCTCTAGCAAACCCTGACTAGATATCAGAAAGGGCCAGAAAAATGTTTATAAAAATAAAGGACTTATTTTAACAAAAGGTTGTGTGGGCACAAAGCTCCAAACAGAACAAAAGACTTACCTGAAAGGAAAGGTAAAACACATAAACAAAGTCTCAATACAGAATCTAAAAATTGTAATCAAAACAGAGCAGAGGTTCAAGAATCAGTAATCACAGTGCCACGACAGAATCCAAAAATATCAAAAAACAAAGCATAGTATCGAATATCGGGGAAAACACAAAGTAAAGCACAGTAAACACAAGAAATACTCCACTCCCAGTGCATTCGCAATGAACTGCCAGGGACCATGGAAGACTCTCCCATAAATAGGATGATGGGCTGTTCCTGGCAGTGATTGACAGGTAGCCACGCCCCTTATGGATTTACCCACAGAACACAAGGGACATCAATGAGGCAATTTCCACTAAACACAAAGAAAAATGTGCAAAATGAATAAAAGAAACATAAATACAAATAAATGACACAAAATTAACAAAAAGAAACAAAAAGCACAATTGTGAACACCAGGGGGAAAACACTAGTTAAAACATAATAGAAATGTGCTGGAATTCATCATATTTTATGATCAGTTCTGGCAGATTTTTTGTTATTAATTTTTAGATAAAAAAGGTTTTGGAAATGTGTGAGCAGTTAAATGATAAAATATTTAATTCAGGAACTAAATATTTTGTTTATTAAGTTAATGTTAATGCAGCCTACACTGAATTGAAGTGACTGACTTAAAATTAGAGCATTTAAGTTATAAAATTATAGAGCTCAGAGACTGCTCTTGTTTATTTGTATGCCAAGAGTTGGTATCATTTTCCTATCAGAAAATCAATGCACTTTGATTTTTCATATTTTGCAAATGTCGTTTATTACTCTTTCACAAATGTACTTATCTAATGTCAGCAGAACGACCAAACAATCGGCATTGGTATCAGCATCAGTATCTGGCTTTTTTTTTTTTTAAATAATCAGCTATCGGTGTTGGCCAGAGATTTTCATATCGGTGTAAACACACGTTTTTCATGTTTATCAGAATTTGCAAGATATTCTTTGATGATCTACAGTGTCTTGTTCTCTGTTTTATCTGAAATGTTGAATCTAATGATCCTTTCAAATATTGCCTTGCTCAGTTAAGTTTCTTCTGCTCTCCACTCTTAAAGTGGGATGAGGCAATGCACACTCAGTTCTTTCACGTCAAACCTTAGCACAAATACGCTTGTGAGATTCTAACCTTAGCCTTAGCATTTGGTTGTAAGTACTTGACAAAATATGAACTTCCACAGCTTAATTGATTTATAAGTAGAAATATATTGTATTTTTGGATATTTTCATTATGAACTTTGCATTGAAAGTGCTCTTTTTATTGTGTTCTGTAGCTTTACAAGCAACAATAACACATTTGCAAATAAAAGCCACAGTCTGACCAAGAAGCGGAGTTTATGTAGTTGTTCACAATCTGTCCTGCTTTGCACAGATACAGGCGTAACAGCAGAATGCACATTAGAATCTTAGCATAGGCAACGTTCAGCACTAATGATTTTGGGAGAGGAATTCTTCCTGTATAAATATATCCAAGATGTCTTTGTTGCACTACAGTAACGCACTCAAAAAACAAGCAAATCAGTCTCAGTCCAAATGACTTACTTCAACTACAGGGAAAGGCATTAGGTGAACATAACTTAATTTGAGGTAATCAGACATATTTTCACAGACAACTGTGAACAAACTGCTGAATGTTAACTGAACAAAACTGAAATAATTTAATTGCACACTCGGGTATTAGGTGACCATTTCTTATTGACTAAGTACACCCACAATGAAAAACTTCGCTTTCAGAAATATTATTTTCACAATTTTATTAAACTGGTAAGCTGTCTGATCACTAACAACCCCTTCAATATTATCATTATGTTTTATTTCCATTTTTATTTTGACATATGCAATTCCAAAATCATAACCAGTACAGTCAACTTGCTTACAATCCAAAGGAACTGAACAACAGGGAACTAATACACCATTTAAAATAAATATGTGTAAAGTCAATTTACATTTTTTTCCCAAGAGTACTTTGAGGAGTTAAGAAAAGACAGTAGAATACACCACCACATATCAATGAAAATTACAACTGATTGTGCCACTTTGAGCTACTCCATTTTTCTTTAACTGCCGCAAAGGTGTATTTTTCAATAACTCACTTGATATTTTTCAAGTAATCTAGTCTTTTTTTGGTGGTACTAATCTTATTGAATTGGAGTTACTAGTTTTGCTGTTTCGGCTCTCTTTCCTTCCTTCGAGTGCAATTCCTCTGAGAATTTGTTGATTGCAAACTTTAAAATGTAAACGAGAAAGATGCTAAAGCACAATCATTCCTCTATGCCAATTATTAATGGTGGTTATATTCTTCTTTTAATAAGGTAACATTTCCCTTTATTATGTAAAGGTTACACTGTGGTGATGCTGTGAAACGTTTACTTTTCTTGTCAGAATACAGCTAACCTTTCATAATGCTTCTCCAATTTATTCTTACCTATGTCCTTTTCTCCGAGCTTAGACTTTTTTCATCTTCTATAAAATACTGTTTTCATTTGGCAACATTATTGTATGGCATCCTATTATGATTAGCATCAATGAAAATCATCTGCTATTTTATGAACAGTGTCGTTATGATATTCAACCATATTGTGTCAATTTTATTTGAAACTGATAAATTAATCCTATAACATGCTCCTTTTCAGCTGAATGAAGTTAACGTACTTGTGTCATGGCAAATTTTCCTAACAATCATTTTTTAAAGCTTAAAGACATATTCGTTTTACATAAAAGTCATCCTAAGGTAATTAGCTAAGGGCATTTTAAATTGGAAACGATTTTTGTGAGTGCACTTCAAAAAAATGATTTATGATAAAAATGAGTGGGTTTTAGAGGCTTACGTATCTACTTCTAGTACAAATGACTTCAATGTCTTTGGTGTCGCATTAGGAAGTATTATTTTTGAACAATATGAATAAATTTCATTGCTTTAATTAACAGCACACAAGATGTAAGTCTGCCTTGCCAAGTTTCTCTTTCTGAAGCTTTGCAATCTTTTTCACAGCAATTGACAAGTGTAGCCAAATCTTTATTATAAAAGGATGGTGGCTTCCAGTGGACCATGATGCTGTGTTTAATTCTAACTCTTCCTGACCCTTTAATAAGAGGGGAGATGCTTCTGAAAAGAAAAAAAAATGGATTTGGATTTATTTGGATATTCTAAATAAATTTACAAAAAAGATAAATATTTGCTAGAAGGCACAGTTTAATTAGGTGGGCTATAAATGCAACATGTCATATTTATGCTTGTCTTCTGTTCCATTTCTAAATTATAATCAGTGTACAATGCCTGCCAAAAGATAGACCTTTTAAGCAATTAATTATACAATTCCCTTTAATTTTTAAGAGTAATGCTTGAATATATCAGTAAAAATATTAGACTTATATTTGCAATCCTTTTATTCAAAGTCTCATATTAGCAGCAGTAAGGAGATGACATACATTGCTTGAAACTAACCACATCTTTGATATTTTATGACTTACACCTGGGGGTGCGGAATCGTGATTGTTTTCTTGAGCACCAGAAGGTACACTCTGCAAGTCTGGTCATTTGGAGAACATCAATTCCACCAAGTTCCACATATCACAATTTAGCAGCAATTAGTAAAACTGTGGAATTTAAAAAATGTCAATTGAATTAGCAGTGAGTAGTTGCCAATTCATGGTGTGTCTACATAAAAAGAAACATGGGGGTATGATGATCAGCAGAAAAGATGAGCATTCTTACTTTTATGCAAAAGTAGGATTTATCTTCTATAGCGATGCAAATAATCTCCACCAGTGTTTATTATCAGACACATTTAAATGCTTTCTTATAGTGGTGGGTGCTGGGAAATGGAATCCTTCTATGAGACTGCTGATTCAAAGTTCTTTATTAACACACTCCGTCACCTGTGAATGAATACTGTATAATAAATTTCTATTTAGCTGTATTATTTTGAATGTTACTCAGTTTTCCTCTTAAAATTAATCATTGAGAGATTAGGTGTTAGAAAATGAATATTAGGGCTTTGGAAAAATAAGTAAAGCCTTTACATGATCTAAATCTGCACGGCAACTGGTTTCATTTTTTTTTCTTATTTTGCAAGTTCCTGTCAAAAATCTTTAGTCTTTTTTGATTTTTCAGTTTAGCAATATTTTATAATGATGCAAAAATAATATTTTGTAAATGATACCCTTTATTTTATTTACATATAAGAAAATGCTACAAACTAATCTCAGAATGCATTAAAATAACACCAGCAGAATAATGGATTTTTACATTCATCTCTATATATATAAAAATCCAACGTCTGTCTGTCTGTCTTTCTGTATGACCGTCCATTTTTCACAAGATGACTACCTAACAGATTTAGATCTGATTTTTTTCTATAATTTGCTTGAACATTCCGGTTGATTTGCGACTTCTCTCATTGCCCTAAGCAGGAGCGATATATTTGCACTATTCTGAGACAGAGGCTGAGGGCCGAAGACAGAGGGAAGCGTGACGTTAGGAGTGGGGAGCCAGGCAGGGCCCTCCTCACTATCCTGTTTCACTACTACTCAGGCAGAGCCACAAGTGATGGCTAGTTTATTATAAAATATTTAGGGCCACTTCATTTGTATTTTATGCAAAATAAACACATTAATCACAATTTATACAACAAGGCTAAAGACGTAATAAACTAAATCTTTATTGACGTTAATGGCCTGTAAAGCTGACTTAAGCATATATGTATTGGAAGTCAAATAATGTTTTTTGGGTAAGCAGTGTGCATTTGAAATTTTATTAGGCAGGTCCTCATATATTTATATGAATTTTAGATTAATTTGTTTTGTTTTTGCTGTATATTTTAAAAACAACATACTTAATTTTTCATGATTGCCTACAATACAGCAAGCAAACATATAACTGGGCACAAACATCTATCTATCTATCTATCTATCTATCTATCTATCTATCTATCTATCTATCTATCTATCTATCTATCTATCTATCTATCTATTGTAGCAGTAGGGGGCGCTACCGCTCCCTTGAACCCTCAGGTACCATGCCAAACACCAGGTAAAAGTCCAATAATTATTATGTATTATAATAATTAAGTGCACAAAGCACCACCACTCCACTATTCTCAATAAACAATAATCAGTCCAATAAATCACAATCCTCCTCTCCCAGACACGTTGCCCTCCTACCACCCAGCTCAGCTTCTCGTCTGGGAGTTCTCATGGTCCTTTTATATCTCCTGACCTGGAAGTGAATCCACCATACAGTCCATGAGATTCCCTATCACTTCCGGGTCAGCTACAAAGTCTTTTTCTTCACCCTGGAAGCACGTCATTCCTACTGATCATGTGTCCAGGACGTACTTCCGGGTTATAGGGAACATAGCACTCCCCAAGCCTCCCTATAGCAGCTACTGGTGGCCCCCATGGTATCCAGCAGGGCTGTTTATAAAAACTACAAGGTCCATGAGGCTCTGCTGGAATTCGGGGAACCTCTATGCTGCTGGGAGGGCTCCATCTGGCGGCGTGGAGGTGTGGTCCGGAATATATGGCTGGCCATCCTTCACACTATCTATCTATCTATCTATAATCCTTACATAAAGTACACTGTACTACAGAAAATAAATGGCACCAATCAGTATTAATGTAATGTCCATTATTCAGCAGTGTTTTATGACTGGCTTTGATGTTACTGTCAGGCAGACTCTAGGAATGAATCACAGACTCAATTGTGACAGGTTTAGTTCTTGGTGCTCAGCTTGTCTAACTAGGAAAATACATTTCTGAAGCTAAAGTTTTTGTATATTGTACTCAGAAATGTAAATAAAGTTCATGTTATGAAACTTGTTTAACATTCAAAATATTTTTGTTCCCTGTAGGTCAGGAGGCATGGAGAAGCACTGGCCTGTATTTGCCATATGGAAAGACCACTGGCATTCTCTTCCCATCTTCAGTGATTAATTCAGGCTGGATGGTAAAAATCTAATCAATGTATATAATTGGTTATGTTTTCAATGGTCTCAGCTTTTTAAAGGAAAAAATAGTTGTTAATGATTTATTAAAAATAAATGAATTAATAAATAACACCATAAAAATAAATGTCGGATTTTGAAGAGTGCCATTCATTAGTACACTCTTGATCCAATTTAAAGGTAATGGAGTCTATCCTGGCAGCACTGGGTGTAAGGAAAAAGCCAGCCTTGTACTGGATGGAAGCTGATAATAGGAATCTAAAAATCCTTAGAGATTAAATCTTTCAGTTCAGACACAATGGGTGAAAGTAACAGACATCTGTTTCCATAAGAAACATGTAGACACTTATGTAGATTTTAAGTAAGATAAAGTGCTGATACTTGGAGGCACTGCATTTAGTCAATGTGCTGCTGCTGGTGGTACAACTGTTGAGCTAATTTCTGTTTCCAAGCTTCTCGTGCCAGGATTCTCCAGTATCTTCTGACACTCCCATGAAATGGTGTCTTGTCAAATGTGGCCCCTAAATATGTGCATGGCTGTGTTTACGTGTAGCCTATGGAATCCCTTGTTGTGCAGGTTTCAGTATTAACCACACTGGATTGAATTTCAGTTCCCTGTGACACTGATCAGAAAAGTGGGGTCAGGGTAGTAACTTGAATTCTTCTGAAGGTCCACTTGGGGTTCTCGATTGCTTTAAACTGTATTTATTTTTATACAGAATTAGGATACATTATGTAACCATCTAAGTAATAGGTTACATGCTAGTTTTGGTAGTTTTTACAACATTTAATGTATATCCTGTTTTAAATAAGATGTATATAAAGTATAAAGCTCTAGTAAAACAAAACAAACATTAAAATAACAAAATGATACTTGATAAGGTTCATAATCATGGGATGTATTTACACTTACCTGATAGATATCTGTATATTTCAGGTGCAAGTTGGCTGCCATATAGACAATCTCAATGCTGCCGATACCCTAAAACGGGCCCCAGTAGTGACGCAGAGATTTCCTGTCACCAGTGAGATTATCCAAGTTTCCAACCTTTGGGGGGGTTTGATCTACATTATAGTACCACAAAACTGTAAACTTGGTCAAATTTATATAATGGTGCAAGAGGCTGTGAGAGCTCCTTATTACAAAATGGGTAAGTCAGTTATTCATTTCTCAACAAGCATTGTGTAAGTCATTCATGGTTAAGCTTAAATTTTACAGTGTTTCTTAACTGATGCTTTCATTAGTTTACAAACTTATTTTTAATTAGACTATAAAATCATATATTAAATGCATCTTGATGGTGTGAGAAAAAAGAATAGCATATTGAATATTTATTATTAACTCACTGGAATGAGCTCTTATATAATTGCTTTAATTACTGTTAAATTAAAAAAGAATAGTCAGTCAGTCAGTCATCATAGAGTCCACGATTTACCGCGGCAAGAAATGGTAAATTTCGCGGCATGTTTTTTTTTGCGCGGCAAATGCAGTACCAGAACTCCATAAGACTAATTCGTAACCCAAGCAAAATAAATGCAATTTTTCTTATTCATAATCCTTAATAATAATCAATCATAATTCGTAATACTAATCAAATAGGTATATCAAAGCGTTCACATCCGCACATTTTAATCCACAGATTTGTTTTAGGCAAACGATGCTGAAACATATACTGTATAGGCATAATATTATTCTCAACAAACTATCGATTAATGTTTCTAAAGTTATTGTTTATTTATTGTTGAAGAAAACGGCACTGTAAGCTCGTAGGTTTTCTTGTGACAGAGAATATCGCAGTGGTGACAACACCGATCCATATTTTGAGAACTAACGTTCCACATCAAAAGAAGAGATCGGCAACGCAATGTAAACTTTAGCAAGAGCTGCTAAGCGCGGCAGTCTGTCCTCTAAGACACGCCAAAAAGCAGTGATATCAGCTGGAATTACTTCACGAGATGCTATGTATAGATGAGCTTGCCATTCATTTGCTGCAGCCATCATTGTTGGCATTGATGGTGCATGATCAGCAAAATTCTTCGATAAGAGTGGTAGCTGTCGTGTATGAAATATTCTCACAAATCTAAATTGGCCTATTGCCGGCTGTTTGGTTCCCACAAAATATTCTTCAAGTTCAGCAGCGGCATTGTGCTTTGCATCTTCACAGCTGCTGGTTGCAATTGGAAATCCGAACGATTTCAGGCAAGACAATAAGTCCGACACTTTGTCGTAGACATCGATAGCCATGAACGACTGTGCCTCAGAAGAAGTCAGAGTGTTCATAATTGGCTGGCAGTGAACAGATACAAATTCAAGTTCAGCTCTCAGCTCGTTAAGTTTATCAGTACTTTGCAGCAACGCCGACAGCTTCTTTTACTGGACTGTAGCTCCACTGTGTTCGATTTAGGTAGCAAGGAACGAGATATTAATAAGATGATGTAATAGGCTAAAGAAAGAACTTAAACAAGTAATCAAAACTAATCATACTAATATCAATATGCCTCAAATGGTGAGATTTCATTTAGATTTGGTATTTTCCGTGGCACTTAGGTTAATTCCGCGGGCCGCGGTAAATCATGGGCCCTAGTCATCATCCAACCCACTATATCCTAACACAGGGTCATTGGGGTCTGCTGGAGCCAATCCCAGCCAACACAGGGCGCAAGGCAGGAACAAATCCCCGGACAGGGCGCCAGCCCACCACAGTAAAAAATAATAGGATATTCAAATTATAATTTAATTTAATACCATCATTTCATCCTCTTCACCACCATCTTCTAAAATAAAGGGAAATGCTCAGACAGTTTGTGTGTAGAATGTATCAGAAAAAATATATAGCAATTCATATTAAAGCAAAAACAAACAAAAAATCACATTGTAGTTCATGCTGTCATAATGTTCCCTCTTTAGAGACAAAGAATCTAAACTGCTCAAAAAAAATAAAGGAACACTTTGAAAACACATCAGATCTCAATAGGAAAAAGAAATCCTCCTGGATATCTATACTGATATAGACTGTGTAATGTGTTAGGAACGAAAGGATGCCACATCGTTTGATAGAAATGAAAATGATCAACCTACAGAGCCCTGAATTCAAAGACGCCCCAAAAATCAGAGTGAAAAAATGATGTGGCAGGCTAGTCCATTTTGCCAAAATTTAATTGCAGCAACTCAAAATTGTACGCAGCACTTTGTATGGCCCCTGTGTTCTTGTATACATGCCTGACAACATCGGTGCATGCTTCTAATGAGATGACAGATGGTGTTGTGGGGGATCTCCTCCCAGATCTGGACCAGGGCATTACTGAGCTCCTGGACAGTCTGAGGTGCAACCTGGTGGCATTGGATGGACCAAAACATAATGTCCCAGGGGTGTTCTATTGGATTTAGGTCAGGAAAGTGTGGTGGCCAGTCAATGGTATCAATTCCTTCATCCTCCAGGAACTGCCTGCATACTCTCACCACATGAGGCCAGGAATTGTCGTGCATCAGGAGCCACTGTACCAGCATAGGGTCTGACAATGGGTCCAAGGATTTCATCCTGATACCTATTGCAGCCAAGGTGCCTTTGTCAAGCCTGTAGCGGTCTGTGTGATCCTCCATGGATATGCCTCCCCAGACAATCATTAACTCACCACCAAACTGCTCATGCTGAATGATGTTACAGGCAGCATAATGTTCTCCATGGCTTCTCCAGACCCTTTCACTTCTGTCACGTGCTCAGGGTGAACCTGCTCTCATCTGTAAAAAGCACAGGGCACCAGTGGTGCATCTGCCAATTCTGGTATTCTATGGCGAATGCCAATCGAGCTGCATGCTGCTGGGCAGTGAGCTCAGGGCCCATTAGAGGACATGGGGCCCTTGGGTCACCCTCATGAAGTCTTTCTGGTTGTTTGGTCAGAGACATTCACACCAATGGCCTGCTGGAGGTCATTTTGTAGGGCTTTGGCAGTGCTCATCCTGTTCCTCCTTGCCCAAAGGAGCAGATACTGGTCCTGCTGATGGGTTATGGACCTTCTATGGCCCTCTCCAGCTCTCCTAGAGTAACTGCTTGTCTCCTAGAATCTCCTCCATGACCTTGAGACTGTGCAGGGAGACACAGCAAACCTTCTGGCAATGACACGTATCAATGTTCCTTCCTGGAGAAGTTGGACTACCTGTGCAACCTCTGTAGGGTCCAGGGTATCGTAAGGTATGTAGGGTATCGCCTCATGCTACCAGTAGTGACACTGACTGTAGCCAAATGCAAAACTAGTGAAGAAACAGTCAGAAAAGATGAGGAGGGAAAAATGTCAGTGGCCTCCTCCTGTTAAACCATTCCTGTTTTGGTGGTCATCTCATTGTTGCCCCTCTAGTGCATCTGTTGTTAATTTCATTAACACCACAGTAGCTCAAACTGATTAACAACCCCCTCTGCTACTTAACTGACCAGATTAATATCCCATAAGTTTCATTGACTTTATACTATACTCTGATTAAAAAGTGTTCCTTTAATTCTTTTGAGCAGTATATATGTATAAAATGCTAAATATTGTCTGCCACGAAAAAATTCAGAAACCAATGGGTCCTTAAATTTAATCCAGAGCTTACAATGTCATATGCATATCACAAACCATGAATTGGAATTGTGGGCTACATTGGCCATGTAATTGAGCCTTGGGTTGTTTTCACAGCAAGTGGTGGCGGAGACATCTGCTGAAAGGGAAGCAACTTGCAGAAGCCAATTAATTGATAGGAAGAAGAAAATGACAGCTCTGGTCTTCGCAAAGTTATCAGGGTTTATGACTTTCTTATGACAAACTGCATACGCAAAATGATCAAGAAGGTGACATTTCTGCTAAGTGTGAAGCAAACTGCAAAAGCCAAAAACATGACAGTGAGAAGAGAATGATAGCTTTGGCATCTACAGCCCATCAATTACATGTGGTGTGGCAGCCTGCTGGTACTCACGCACTGCTGGGGCTCAGCCTTGATCTTGGAGTACCAGATGTTTTCTAGCATGTATTAAATGTTGAAGAAGTACAATACTATGATGTAACTTCATCAGCATTTACATTTTCTCAATATAGCTTCAAGCAGAAGTCATTAAATGGAAGCTGTAGCTGTGTTTGTCCAAAATTACCAAAGTTCGGCAGCTTTCAGTTTGCTTCACAGGACAGTTCTGGTACTAGTGTGGCATGTTTTCTAATAATTCCACAGAGCAAATATCTTCATTTTAAAAGTTTTAGTAAAATTTCAAAGCAATACAATTCACACAAAAATAGAGAAAAAACTGATATTAAAGAAAAGGTTTTGATAAAGAAAGGTCTGTTTAAGTCCTGCTTATCTTGCTTCATGTTTCTCTAAGCTTGGTCATACAGTCATACTTTCAAATGTTCGTATCAAAATATTTAGAAAACTGAATGCCAATCTGTTATTTGCAAATATGGTATTTCCTAACTGACTTAATATAACACTCACTTTTACAGATATAGCTAAGAATGTTCTATTTCATGCTAACCTACAGGGGGTAAAAGACTATACCATATTCTAAGTAATAATAACAAGCTGATGTTCTATTATTGAAGTTAAGTAATTCTAACATTGACATTAAACATTCTAAGATTGGCTCTTACAGAAGCTTTAAAAATATCAAAATTCTTAACTAAGCAGTAAAATGTCTACTTAATTGAAATAACTAACAATGTCAAAACATACTGTTTAACCTATAGCGTGTTATTCTTATATATATAATTAATCTAAAAATAAATTAGTTGTGAGCTTCAATCTGAAAATAAGATTTTTAGCTTAATAACAAAGTAAGCTAAACAATAAATTACATACTGAATTGGAAAACACAGTTTAGGAGTTTCTGTTGTTTTAAAAAGGTAACTGAAATTGACAGCTTATGTACTTTAGGGTGTTTGTTTAATAACGTCAAACAATGGATATTTTTTATAAATTTAGTACTACATAGCCAATTCCTGGGATGGCACGGTGGCGCAGTGGGTAGCACTGCTGCCTCGTAGTTAGGGGACCTGGTTTGCATGTTCACCCCATGTCCCAGGTTCCCTCCCACAGTCTAAAGACATACAGGTTAAGTGTATTGGCGATCCTAAATTGTCCTTGGTGGTTGCGTGTGCCCTGCCCGGGGTTTGTGTCCTGTGTTGGCTGGGATTGGCTCCAGCAGACCCCCGTGACCCTGTAGTTAGGATGTAGCGGGTTGGATAATGGATGGATAGCCAATTTCTGACTGTTTTCTATAAAATTCAAAATGATCAATACCAGTTAAAATGTATAGTTTTAATTGGTTATCAACAGTTAATTATTTTTAGCTGGCCTTAGTTATTCTGGCATCACTTTAGTCAGTCAGTCATTTTCCAACCTGCTATATCCCATCACTTTAGATTTACTGTAGTTAAATAATAAATAATAAAGCTTTTGTTCTTATATCCTCATTAGAGCCACTTTCTTCAAAGAGGAATAGCCTCTCTTTACCTCAAGGAATCTACCAGGCTAGAACTTCCTTCAACAACAGTTACTACTTTTGCTGCACTCTTGAGCCTTTATTAGCCTTTAAGGTGCTGCATGTCTAAGGCAGCTTCGTTGTGTGTACTCACCTAAAGAAAAAAAAAAGTTTCTACTTGGGATATCCATCCTGAACTCCATGGCATCTATTTCTGTGTTTAAGAGGGAAGTTGAGCCTCTTGCTGGTCATCCCCTAACTATGTGTTCCTTTTGAACTGGGAAGTCAGAATTTCAGAGTTCCCAGTAGAAAGTTTCAACAGGCATGCTCCCACAAATCTTATTTCCTACTTCAAAAGTCAGGAAAGCTAACTGTGGCCCCAGAATCCCAGATGACAGCTCCCTGAATCCACAGATGTAAAAGCTGTACAGGGTGGTCCAGATCTAATTATGCAGATCCAGATCGTCTGGATGACTTTGATTTATGAGGGGATGATTCCAGTTTGGCTCGAAGATGATTCTTCATGTCGTCAGTTCGCACACTTCTCGATGGTCCGGGATTTTTTGGGTGATTTTCTATGTAATAAACTTAATAAGTTATAGTGTAATGAAAATTGCATAATTAGATCTGGACCACCCTATAGTATCATATTGTTTATTAGCACTTCTGCCTATTTGTGTCTCATTAAATCAGTCAAACATGCACATGCTAAATTCCACGTACCTTACTTGAATTTCAGAGCTGAGAAAAATGTCACACCTGAGTTGGCTGTGTTCCTATAAAACATTCAGAAAAACAATATGGATACCTGCAGGAAAACCTTTGTTCTGCTTGTTTTTTCAAAATAAATACCAGTTGATAAAAATGCATTATGTGGTATTTTGTAATAATCTGAAGTTGGATAAACACAGATTTAACATACAAGGCCCAAGTTTCCTAGTAGGAAATCTGACGTGTGAAAAGCTGAAAATTTTGACTTCTCTATTCCAATGGGATGCAGCAATAGCACTGTCCAGTGCTTCAATGCACAAAATGCGGCGTAATGTGTTACTCATTAGTTGTCTCTATTTCGAAACAGCAAGTACAACAAAGATTTTCTGGAGGCTTCTGTATTGTTTTTCCTGAATATTTTGGTGGAATGTAGTCAGCTTTGCTGTGATGTTATTCACAGCTCAGATATCCAAGGTAAACGGAACACAGCATTATAGGATCCAAAATCTTTGGTGCTTGTTCGATCCCCTGCCCGCTAGTGTTCTGGGTGAACATTATATACTTCCACACAGACTACAACTCTTTCTTTTGCTTGGGTTAATTTTTCCATTGTCTTTAGGGTACCCAATACATTTACAAGACTTTCCATTCCAAACTAGTAAGTAGATTTTATTTTTCTCTCCATAGCTGAAGTTCATGTTGTGTTACACATTCCTCTCTGCCTACCCCTTGTCATTTGAGAAGCTACACTTACATGTGACCAATGTTTTCTTCACAGGGATATGGTGTTGTGCCTAGGCACTTTAAGATTCAAATTGTAACATAAAATAGTTTGTATGGATGAATACATATTTGTGTATTTTTTAGTAACACTGCATGTACCAAGTATTGACCTTTAGCTTGTAAAGTGCTGTATAAATCTACCGTTGACAATTTGTGTACAACAGACACTATTAATATGTTTATTGTTGTTTCATTTCCTTTTGTTTCTTAATAATTTTGCTGCCAAGCCTGCTTCAGCTCCTCATTTCAGTGATGTAAAGCTGATGTATCTTTCACTTTTTAACAATTTGTTATTTTCTTGTTACCACTAATCTTTGTCAATTGTTCAGAATAATGAATGATTAATCAAATTTTATATGTCAATTAGGAGAAACCAGTGTAGCAGACTGGCAGCAGACCATACGCCATTACCCAGCTCCCTGGGGTGAGGTAGAATTTGAGAACATAATCCTGACTGTACGCTCAGAAGACCTCCGCAATGTAGAGGATCCAGAAAAACTTGGTCTACTGTGGAACAGACTGATGAAAGGGATTACAGAGTTAGCTGTCATTCCTCCAATTTTTAAACGAAAAGAACGTTTTGTGACCGATGCACAGATCTCACACGGTAAAAACAATTTTGCTCTAATTACCTACATTTTGTCATTTTTTTAAAAACAAGATAAACTGTGAGGGATAGAAAAATGTGTCTAGAATCGTAAAAGAAAAATATGTGTCTCAGTCAGGCCTCTTATTCTGTTACCTAATATTCCGAACGTGAAATACTGGCCACCTGCCACTCTTTCCCATCCATACCCGAAAAAGAACAGCCTGGTCCCACCTATCCTGATCTGGGGCTGTGCTCTGCCCCTTAAATGGCCTGGTGCAAGTGTCATCTTCTGAAAGTCCTTTCAGACCCCGGTTTCTCTTCCTGAATCCTTCTGTAGAATTGAGGTCTACAAAAATCACTCAAAGGGAGAGGAGAACTGACAAAATTTCTGGCCCCAAACAACAAAACTTTAAATATTTAATTTATTAAATAATGAAAAATCAAAAAGATTGAAATTATTAAGTAATCTAAGAATGCAAAAATATCAAACTTAAGTATTCAGAACAATTGAAACAAAACAAAAGATATAAATCTATGTAAAAGTTGGCTTAATGAGTTTGGAAATTGGATGGATGAATGAATAATTGTCATACTTTGGATTAATTGCTTTTTATTACATTGGACTAGTCAGCTTATTTAAGAAGCCTACGTTAAATTTAAGATTACGATTGGTAAATTTAAGATTTTGCTGTCACAATTACCATAAGCTAGCAAAAAAAGTTGCATGACATTGGGAAATTGTCAAAGCACTGTTTTACACCCAATCTGTCCATGCCTTGCTATGAATGGATACAACAGTCTCAACTGCACTCAAACAAACATCTGCAATTTTTCTTCATTCCCATAAATTAAAAAAAAATGTCCTGCACTAAAATCAATGTTAAGTACTGCAGCAGCCAGTGTATGAGTGCTCATGGTTGTGTATTAGGTTGAATCTATCTAACTACAATGTGATTTGTTTTTATTAATTTTGCATATGTGAAGCACATTCAAGACACATAACTGTACACACTTTTGGATTACTTACTGTTTCTTTTTCTTGGAATCACACCACAGTCCATCCTAGGTTGCATATTTGCACTGTGGTAACTGATGGTGGTCAGCTGCAAACCCACAATGTCTGGTTTAGAGGCATGCCTTTGCATCATGTGCTATAAGAAGGACTCCCAGTCTTAGCTGTAATGAGAGTGCTTGCAAATACTGCACACAGAGCACTTGCTGGTGATGTCCAACTTAGCCCCCACCTTCACTGCACAGCACCGGCCAACTCTTGCAAAATTTGAACAGTCACAAAAAAAAATCCAAGCTAAAAATTGTATTTACGTGACCTTTAGCTGCAGTATAAACACAGCCTTAGCAGTCCGTAGCAATGAATAGTCTCAGCTTTACCACCGTGACTTCTCCAGCATCAACCCAGGATTGAGGAAACATTCCTTTACAAATTTAGGATTGTTGCCTATTCCAGAGCATAATTACAATTAATACTGGAAACGAGGACTTTTTGGGGGGAAAATTAACAAAAAAATAAAAAACACTACAAAGTGTTTCACATGTTTTGCTTTTTTATGTTTTGGTATTTTTTTTGTGTTGTTGATGATATTATTAGTTTTAGGGTAACAGTTGCCTCCAAGAAGGCTTTCCATGCTTTTGGTGTACAGGTATTCATAAATCATTCACAAAGCAGTCACAAAGTTACCTAAGGCTGGGAGGTTGTGGAATCACTTTGAAAAGAATTCTAGAAGAGTAATTAAAGAATGAATAATTTCGGCTTTGTGACAACAGCTGGTTCTTGAGTTAGAATTTTGGTTCAGTTCCTTTTATGATAGTTTGTCTGTCTTTATGATGCTGCTGTCTCCTGGCTCACAATTTTCAAACCTTTGTCACTCCCTTTTTGCAGTTGCCATTTGCATGCCAGTCTAAGTGCTTCTCTTCCACTTAGACTTTTTGTCACAGGTGGAGCCCATCCTGGGCACAATAGCCAATAGCTGAGAAATCACTTTAGAGACGGAACCAATCCATCATAGGTCACATTATTCATCCTTAAGAGGGCAATGTAGAATTGCCACATAACCTCACTTGAATGTGCAGGAGGAAAACTGGGATATCAGGCGACATCTGAACTCAGTCTGAGTTGAGAGGCAGCAATACCAATCGCTGTGCCTTAGTGTTCCCTATTTATTCCTCTTGAGACAAAATGGATGAGAATGAAGGCATGGTTCCCTGTCTGATATTTCTCTCTAGGAATAGAAAATCCTATGACAAGAACAGATAATAAATATGCAAAATTGAAAAACTGCAAAGTATCACAGAAGGTGAATCGAATGACAAAGTAGTTGATTTACACATGATTACAGCTCTGTGTTACGTTTGTGTAATTACAATATTTTTTATATTATATAGTATCTGTACCTAAATATCTGTCTTAATATGCTTTGTTTCAGTGGCATGGTGGGTAATGGTTAGCCCTGCTACCTAAGCGTGTAGTGTTATTTCCCCATCCAGTTCATGCAGAGGTTCCCCTCATGTCGGTGTGGGCATTCTACAAGATTTTTTTATTGTTTGATGTAACTGCTAAAAAATGTAAATCTTAAGTTAATTATTGACCTGAAACTGGCTAAATATGAATGAGTGTGGCTGTGCTTGAAAACATGTCATGCAAAGGACCATGCATGGCTGGTTTCTGGGTTTTCATGTAAAGTTGAATGTTGCTTTGTAAATGTTGCTGCTGGACAGACTGCGATTCCCTGTGATCCTTTTGAGGTCTGAGTGGGTTAAGAAAATGAAGATATTCCGTATTTAATTGTGCCATCCAATGCTCTGTTTTCTAAACTCACTTTATCCAATAGAAAGTAAGGAGATTCCAAAGTCGCTACAGGAATAAGACAGGAACTAAACCCTGATGTGGAGTGAAAGTTCCAGTATATTTAAACAAATAGCTATTTAAAGCTGCTTGTATAATATTTAAATATTCAAAGTACTAAAACATTTAAACAAATAATATCAGACATGCAATGTATACGATATCTGCTGGAAATGCCAGACTAGTAATTTGCATTTAATAACCACAAGTATGTATTCTTCTAGTCCATGCTCAGAAGAGAAAGTTAGCTTGAATTTCAGAATCCCTTGTTTTGTTTTTTTTAACTTAATACATCTGACATATCTGTTTGTTTTTGGCTACAGGTTGGATGCATGCTGGATATCCTGTCATGGTTCATTTAGAATCGACAGGAGGCCTTATTAATGCAAATGACATTGAAGCCAATGGCACATGGGGTCCAATTCATGAGCTGGGCCATAATCAGCAACAAGGCAAGTGGGAGTTTCCACCTCATACAACAGAGGCCACATGCAACCTCTGGTCTGTGTACGTACATGAGACTGTCCTGAACATTCCCAGAAATAAAGCTCACAGTGCACTAGCTCCAGAAAACCGAATGAAGAATATCCAAGAGTATCTCAAGAAAGGTGCCAAACTACAGCACTGGGAGGTTTTCACTGCCTTGGAGACCTATCTTCAGGTAAATATTGAAATGGTACTCATTGACTAGCTGTCTGTACAGTAAAGTTTAATAAGAAAGTAAAATGGAGTCCTAACCTGTCTGCTATCATTATTCACATAGTGGAAATGTATCTGTCCCATTTGACAGCACTAAATAACACTCATGCTAACATTTCTGTGCTATCAAGAAGAACAAATTGCCATAGGTGCCAGAAAAACAAATGTCCTTTCACAGAAAGCTTGGGGCATCAAAAAAGCTTTGCTACTCAGTTTCTTTTGGGTTTACACTGAAATGAACCTGTTTGGAAGAAAGAAGCTTTACTTCCTGTTTACAAGTTTAGTTAGATATACCCGTTTATTGTTACATGTGCAAGAAGGGCAGTGTCAGCATTAGTAACATCTTTGCCCATATCAGAATAGCTTTTATCTCAACAAAATCAATGTGCTAGTATATGCAGATTAGATATTCCTGAGTTAGAACCAATCCATAGGGGTTTAGAAGGTACGACTCCCATAACTAACAGTTCTTACTTAATCTATTAATTATACATAAAAAACAAGCAACAGTAATCATTAAGTGTAGCATTTAGAATAATTTGGATTTTCAAAATGATGTTTGTTCCAGAAGGTTAGAACATTTCTTTGACAATCTAAACAACATATACTGTATTTGCTGAGTTAGGCCAAATTGCAGTTTTGATAGATAGATAGATAGATAGATAGATAGATAGATAGATAGATAGATAGATAGATAGATAGATAGATAGATAGATAGATACTTTATTAATCCCAAGGGGAAATTGATGGGTGAATAGGCGGCACGGTGGTGCAGTGGGTAGCGCTATTGTCTCGCAGTTAGGAGACCTGGGTTCGCTTCCCGGGTCCTCCCTGTGTGGACTTTGCATATACTCCCAGTGTCTGCGTGGGTTTCCTCCCAAAGACATGCAGGTTAGGTGCATTGGTGATCCTAAATTTTTCATAGTGTGTGCTTGGTGTGTGTGTGTGTGCATGCCCAGTGGTGGGCTGGCACCCTGCCCGGGGTTTGTTTCCTGCCTTGCACCCTGTGTTGGCTGGGATTAGCTCCAGCAGAACCTTGTAGTTAGGATATAGCAGGTTGGATAATGGATGGATGGATGGGTAAATAAATGTCTTCACTGCTTAAAGAGGTAAAAGCATAGTTCCTTCAGGGTTATCAAATTAGTTTTTTGACAGTCCAAGTTGTAATGCTAAGAAATCAGAAAAACCAGGCCAAAAGAAGTGAGCATCTATAGATACAGTGTCTTGTACAATGGTAACAAGTAAGAAAATATAAGCATTGAATAACATTCAGGTGCGTTTGAGGACTGTGCAGGCGCTAAAGCCCTCAATGGACTGAGTTTAGTTGGTCAGTTTCAGAACTTTCTCAATCCATTTCTGGGTGGTGTATGGCCAGAGGCTATCCCATCAGTACTGAGCAAAGGGCTAAAAACAGGCCTGGACAGGACTGTAGTCCATCACTTGGACCACTCTCGTGCACACCCACACCATATTCACACACAGCGACAATTTGTAAGTGCCAATTAAAATAACTAAATAAATAAATAAAACCCTTTTATAATTCCTTCCATACTTGAGCATGATTGGCAGTTTATTTTCATGAAATGGGTCAAACATTCGCGAAAAACGGAAGTGAAAGGCAAACTTTATTACAGCCACTGACTATTATGGATATCAGGAGTCTGTGGCAGTCTGATGGTAAATTATAGGGTGACCAGATTTTCAAAGCCTTAAAGTTGGACACTTAATAAATAATAATAATTCTTTGCATTTATATAGTGCTTTTCTCACTACTCAAAGCGCTCAGCAATTGCAGGTTAATGGCCTTGCTCAAGGGCCCAATAGAGCAGAGTCCCATTTGGCATTTATGGGATTCAAACCTTCCGATTGCCAGTGCAGATCCCTAGCCTCAGAGCCACCACTTCGCCTTGTGTAGCATGCATGCCCACACATAGAGCCCATCCTCGTTTGTTTAATGGCTGCTTTATCTCATCATCATCAGAGAGCGATCAGGACCCAATAAAAAATATTTTCACAATTAAACACATAGGAGCCCACACGATGCTTGAAGTGGAAAGAAATAAATGATAACGCTGTCTGTTTTTGTTTGCTTCTTAGTTATCCTCACAATGCTGTTCAAGAAGAAATTCAGTTCTTAATGAAGCTTTCCACTTTCCTTGACCACATTATTATTCATATATTACACATTAAGGGGTTTTGTGCCCCTTGGAATTTAGTGTGTGTAGCTGTAAATAAACTGTAAGGGTGTTTTTTTAGATGGGCAGCCAATTTAAACACAGACATTTTCATATTCCTCAGTTATTTATCAGGTTGGATAGCCTGAAATCAGAGCTGTCGGTGTCAAAGGGCCTATGGCCACCCTTATAAATTGCAGTGTCATTAAAAATGTGAATTCTTCTAAACTGCAGGTAATGAGCTGTAAGGTTGACTTAGCGTAAGATAAATACTAAGTAAATGTTTATTTGCTCTGCGAACAGTGGCTTTCACGCCACAGGGTACATCTTGATTAACTTTATGCTTTCCGTGCTTGCATGTTATATTTAAACGGTCAGGAAAATCATTTAAGTTACCTGTTGCAACTTAAAGCATCCTTAGGAGTGAGATGCTGGTGCTCTGCTTCTGTACTGTTTGCACTCAAGCCAGTGGGAAGACTTCATAAAGCAAAAACAACTTGCTGATATAGAGGTTTTCCCACACGTACCCATCTTGACTTGTCGATCGCAGTCCTGGATGTGTGCAAGAAGCCAGTAACAGCGATTTCTTAAATGCGCACACAGTCTGCAGCTATTGGAAGTGAAAAACAGAAAAAATGCAAAATTTACAAGTTGGGGTAACCGCTGTCAATATAGAATTGAAACAGTAAATTAATTTGCAGTTGGAGCCACACAGAATGTTTCTCTGTTTTAAAAAAGATGAGCTCCCAATACTTTTCAATGGGAGATTTTGAAATGATAAAAATTTTGCACAGCGTGACTGGTTTGAGATATTTCAATGAATATTGAACTGTAACAAGTGTGCCACATTTCAACCAAATTGGTCCACTGGGGACCGAGTTCTTCCATGTGGACAATTAGATAGACAGACATCGGTTATTGCAATAGTTGCTTTGTGGTTTATATGCAAACACACCTAAAAATTGATAGAAACAGTCAATATAATAATAATAATAGTTTCAATACAAGTATTGCATGAGGGCATCTTAAGAGTTTATTTATTTTTATAAACACAACAGTTACATAATCAGATCCATCCAACAGTTCATCTATTTTGTTAATCTGATTCACTACAAGGTGACAGGTGGGCAGCATCTGACACGAGATGGGCACCTGTCCATTGCTGGGCATCCTCACACACACTCACAATCATTTGTAAAAGGACGATTTATACACACTTAACATATTTCATTCCACTAGCCATGTACCGTATATTCATAAAAACCACAAAGGAAATAATAAATAACAAAACTCATTCAGTTCATAAAGGGATGGGTGTGATATAGGATGAGCATTATATAATCCCTTCAAGGTAACTGTAGACCACCATCAACCCTTCCTCCCACTGACCCAATTGTCCACCATCTAAACTACTGTGCCATGAGCACTCTGTAAAGTACAGAAGAAAGGTTTTTTTGAAGTGGCCAACAAAATGGCAGCATTTTCAGATTAACATGAAAACACTGTATACTGTGTAACAATTAGATGGAACGTTTCAGCCATTTAGGAGGCGGTAAACATAATTTGGGTGACGTGAGATGAAAAGTGGCTTACTCAGGGAAAAGCTCGCACTGATTTTGGAGAACATGCAAGCTCCACGCAGATTGAGACTACTTGCACTGTGCTACAATGCTCCCTCCACAAGGCTGCCACATAGACTGAACCATTGTTTTCTCAGTTTTCATAAGCTTTTTTAGCACTTTATAAAGTAAAGTATTAAGGTTTTTTGATGAATGGTAAGTTCTTTCCGATGTCTATTTCTTAACACATTTCAAAAGCAGTTCATGTTAGGTTGTGACTGTAGTGATTCTAAAGTACTAGGGTATTGTACCGTGTTAGCCATTATGAATGTAGTGAAGTCAAGCAAAATGACACCTTTTATTGGCTTACTAAAAAGATTACAATATGCAAGCTTTCGAGGCAACTCAGGCCCCTTCTTCAGGCAAGAAGTCGATCTACGCTCCTACCCTCACCTATGGTCATGAGCTATGGGTAGTGACTGAAAGAACGAGATCACGAATACAAGCGGCTGAAATGAGTTTCCTTCGCAGGGTGTCTGGGCTTTCCCTTAAAGATAGGGTGAGAAGCTCAGTCATCCGGGAGGGGCTCAGAGTAGAGCCGCTGCTCCTCCGTATCGAGAGGAGTCAGATGAGGTGGCTCGGGCATCTGATCAGGATGCCTCCTGGACGCCTCACTGGTGAGGTGTTCCGGGCACGTCCAACCGGGAGGAGGCCCTGGGGAAGACCCAGGACACGCTGGTGGGGCTATGTCTCCCGGCTGGCCTGGGAACGCCTTGGGATTCTCCCAGAAGAGCTGGAAGAAGTGGCCGGGGAGAGGGAAGTCTGGGCCTCTCTGCTTAAGCTGCTACCCCCGCGACCCGACCTCGGATAAGCGGAAGAGGACGGATGGATGGATGAATAAAAGGTGTCATTTTGCTTGACTTTTCACTAGTGATTCTAAAGTAACTCTGTATGAATGACTGAGTGTGTGAAGGCTTGGCACCCATTCTTGTCAGTAACTGGATAAGTGATTTATAAAAATGAATGGATGCTAGTTAAATCATGAAAATAATAATTGCAATTTTAGCTAAAATCCTCCAAACTAAGAGACGTACAGCTAACGTGTTCCTTTCATTGTGTTATTTTAAAGCTCCAGGAAGGTTTCGGCTGGGATCCCTTTAAGAAAGTCTTTGCTGAATATCAAAAGATGGGCAATGTCAGCAATGACCGCGACTCCAAGATGAATTTGTATGCAGAGACTTTTGCAAAGACTGTCAACAGAAATCTTACATGCTTCTTTAGGGCCTGGGGATGGCCTATTAAAGATGAAGTGGCCAACAAAATGGCAGCATTTCCAGACTGGGATGAAAACCCTATGATTAAATATACTGTGTAACAACTCGATGGAACAGTAACTCCAGATTTCTATTTTGCAGAGTTTGAAATAAGTCAAATGAAACATTAAACATATTAATGCAGGATTTGCTACAATATGTAATTCAGAATAATTACTAGGATGTAGTAATGGTAGTTTAATGATATTTTTATCTGCTTTGATGCACTGAGTAAAATTAAAATTCAAAGATACAAACTACAATTATTTCAATAACATTAAGTCTTCATTAGAGAAAACGTTTTTTGAAGACAATAGTGGGAAGGAGCACACACTGTGAGGGCAGAAGGAATTTGTTTGCAACAAATTTAAGAAGTTACTTCTGGGTTAATATTAGAGGAGGTTTAAACAATATAATATTCATGTATTTTGTTGTAAGAGTGATAAAAATGAATATGGTTTGATTGTACTACTTATGTTTTGTTTACCATGCATTCTGTAAGCAGGTTAAATATTTTAATCATAATGTCATAATCAAGCAAATTGTCTTCAATAAAACATAACTGTAATATAAAGAAATGTGAAGAAATTTGCTTCTTTTATTTGCCTTTAAATACACACCGACCTTAAGACCTTATGCAATATATTGATTGACATTTATTCTAATATTAATAAAATAAACATGTTCATTAAGAGTAGCACTTTCCCTCATCCACGTTGTAATTTATGGATTTGTTGATTTTCTCTCTGAAGTTATTCTGGAGGACTTACCGTAATATGCCATCTAAATTGTTGGTATAACTGTACTTTAGGTAGTGCAAAATTGCCTTTGTGCAACAAGACCTGAAGAATCACTTTTTGGGGTCTTCACAACACTTATAAAGCATCAATAAAGTGTTTAATCATCTCTGCAAGCTTCACTTTTCATGTGGTCTGAGGTGGCGTAACTGAGGCACATTTCACTCAGTATTGCATATTTAGTATACGACCTGTGAATCCTTCACATTAACATGTCAATATGTCGCACTTCACAGACATGAATAAACCATCTACTGATGTTTTATAAGTGTTATGAAGACAAAAAGAAGCCTTTGTTAAGGTCTTTAAGAGGAAATGAGCACTAGATCCATTTTGGCAGTACCTAAAGTGCTACCAAATTATTTACAGATTTTAAGGGTATGTGAACTTTCAATATTGCCCACCACATTCTGTGCTTCCTGCTCGTCTACTTACTACATGTTTGATCAGTTTGTTAAGCTTTCTTCATTTACTTGTAGCCCACAGTCTTATAGTTCTCATCTTGACTTTTTCACTGTTTCATCCTTCTTATAGGTCCTCCCTGCGTGGAGTTTGCATGTTCTCCCCGTGTCTGCGTGGGTTTCCTCCGGGCGCTCCGGTTTCCTCCCACAATCCAAAGACATGCAGGTTAGGTGGATTGGCGATTCTAAATTGGCCTTGGTGTGTTTGTGTGTGGGTTGGCACCCTGCCCAGGATTGGTTCCTGCCTTGTGCCCTGTGTTGGCTGGGATTGGCTCCAGCAGACCCCCGTGACCCTGTATTCGGATTCAGCGGGTTAGAAAATGGATGGATGGATCCTTCTTATAAGCTGAAAAAAATACAAATAATACTTCAGATCTCACTTCAAAAATGCTTATGCGCAGTCACTGTTGACTTGTACTCCAAACACAGAAATAAAATCCTTATTGTGTTTTTAGTCAAATGATTTCTATATGTTAAGCAATTGTATCATTTTTTCACTTTACAGATGGAGACTGTCTTCATGAAGACAGGCCTAAAATGGATATGCAAAATTTTTGTCATTTTTGCAGATATTGAAGCTTACAATGTTAATTAGACATCAGTTACAAGTTAGGCCTTCAGTTACTTAAGGAAGGAAAGCAATTGCATTGTTAGTGAAAATGGAAAAAATAACACAAACTCAATTATTTCACCTTTTAATCAAGCAACAAAAGACAATGTGTTTTTTTTTCTTTAAAGTGCAAAATCTAAAATGAAATAAACCCACAGAAATATCTGCCAGTGGAAGTCTACAAGCAACCTACTGTAAAGAGCCTGTGACAAATCTAAATAAACAAAGGTTCTTTCTAAACCCTACATATGGATGGGTCTTTTGGGAACCAAAAAATGTTTCCCTGTGTCATCAATCTGAAGAACCGCTCTAGCACCTTTACTTTTAAAAGTATACAGTGAGGGGGTATTGCGGTTCACAGAAATCACTGGAGGTCTCACATATTATTACAGGAGACACCACCAATGATGGCATTTGGTGATGTCATAAAAATGATTTAAAGCAGATTCATTCAGATTTTAGACAAAAGCTGTAATCTGGTGAGACAATAAAATTGTTATACGTACAACACAATACAATTTATTTTTGTATAGCCCAAAATCACAGAAGAAGTGCTGCAATGGGCTTTAACAGGCCATGCCTCTTGACAGCCCCCCAGCCTTGAGTCTCTAAGAAGACAAGGAAAAACTCCCAAATAAAAAACCCTACTAGGGGAAAAAAATGGAAGAAGTACAGAGCAGAATTTAACAGTAGATGATATCACATACTATGATTTGGATTTGTTTAGAGTTCTGTAGACCTCAGCCATCAAGCTGCCTCCCCCATTTGGCCATTCCACAGCTGAAACAGCACTGGGCCAGCCAATCCTATGAAAGGACCCCACTTTCCCACAATTCCTGCGATCCTCCATCAGGGATGACTTTTCCTTAGGCAGGCAAAACAACTTGGCAGTTGGACAGTGGTGTTGATGAGAATAGATGAGGGTTAGTAAACTATTATAACTATCATATTACTTATGTTTTAATGCTAATAACTAACAACAGTCTGTACAGTTAATCAGCAGCTCTAGTCAGGATATGCTAAACTAAAGTAGTGAGTCTTCAGCCGGGATTTAAAAGCTGAGACCAAAGGGGCATCTCTTATAGTAGCAGGCAGACCATTCCACAGTTTAGGGCTCTGTAACTAAAAGCTCAACCTCCCACTGTTATTTTATTAATCCTTGGAATCATAAGCAGACCGGCATCTTGAGATCTTAATGTGCGCTCAGGTTTGTAAGTCATGATAAGTTCAGACAAGTAAGCCGGACCTTGGCCATATAATGCTGTATATGTTAAAAGGAGGATTTTGAAATCTGCCCTAAACTTAACCGGGAGCCAGTGTACGGATTTAAGAACTGGAGTTATGTGTTCGTATTTTCTTGTTCTTGTAAAAATTCTTGCAGCAGTATTTTGGATTAACTGGAGGCTGTATAAAGAACAGTTTGAACATCCAGTGAACACTGCATTGCAGTAGCCAATCCCTACTAGAAATAAATGCATGAATTCATTTCTCGGAATCCTGTTTATTTAGAAAGTGCCTTAACTTCCCAGCATTTTTTAGATGGAAGAAACATGATTTAGACAACTTTGTAATATGCGCTTTAAATGACATGCTAGAGTCAAAGAGAACTCTAACTCTTATACTGTACATCTGTCCCTGCAGTCTTAGATGAGAGCCCATTTTAGCCTGTACAAAGATTTCTGTAATGATAACAATGTCCTCCCATTTGCATTGGAACTGCTTTTTGGGTATTCCCCTCATTATAACCCCTGCTCCTTGATATACTATACAGCATATATTGTAACAGCAAAGCACATGCAAACTTTTTTAAAAGTTAGTTCAGCTATTTTTTAATGAATAATGAACAAACAGACAAACAAACAGCTTATAATTTTATTTATATACTGTAGATTACCTAATGAAGCAATTCTCACAATGCAGTAGAACTCTCATGCTAAAGAAGTTACCAAGATGTTAGTGTTAAGCTGCCAGCTCAGTTATATTCGTTCCTCACACATAATGTAAGAAAAACCCTCATTGTCACCACAGAAGATAAAATGGTGTTAGCTTAGTCTTTAATTTTATGTAATGCCTTTCATAAACCACACAATTGGAAGTGAAGCATACAAGAACAAAGAGGACATGAAATGTTTTGACCGACCTTTTGAGCAAACCACATCCTTTTAGAGCAGTCAGTTACCTGAAAGAAGAATGGTGCAAGGGCATCAGCAGTGGCTCATGTTAAGTAGAAGATTCCTTCACATGTCAAGAGAAATACTAAATAGCACAGAACAAAAGAGGGCTTTGACTTTAAATGAGAAAGTGTAAAAAAAAAAATACCATAAATTCCACAGCAGAGGCCGGTTGGACAAATGACTCGACTCATTCACTGGAATTCAGTGAATTTAAATTCAATTTTTTTACAGGAAGCACTAAAAGCTATACATTTTGCCTGAATTCTTCAAACTGGGACATACATTGTGATGGCTATAGATCTTCACGTTTTCAGATGTCGTTTGCAGTGTTTCAACACTGGCAAACACAGTACTTTATTCACAGCCAGCCATTCTCTAAAGCCTGCCATCCCTATGCTCATCGGGCAGAGGCAAGTTATGGACATTTTTTCCCTATTCTGGTGTTTAGCACCAGACATTGACAAAGCAAAACCTTGATTTTGGTAAAAGCTAAATCGAGAACTACATTAAATAACCTCAGAGGGTCCAATGCTGTTGCTGTTCATCTTGTTTAGTGAAAAAATGAGAAAATGGTTGAGGTGTTTAGAGGATTTGCTTTGAGAGTTGCTTCATTCCATTTCTGGTGCACTTATGGTGCTCATTCAAATGTGTTTTACAAAAATATTTTGAGGATGAATTCAGCTCATAAAATAATAGCTCCCTCAGATATCACACCGCTTGGTCAAGGCTTACTTTTCATGTGTTTACTTCTGACTGTCCTTGTAGCTCTGTTCCCTGGTTTTAATTTAAAAATACAGGCAGCTATAGCTCCTCAGCTGATTGACCATCCCCACCTAAAGCAGTTTCTGAATCCCCCATTCTCACACTTACTACTAACAGCTGTAGACGTCTGCTAGAGATTCTGGATTTCTGGATTACCAGTTCTAATGCACTGAAGCTGAGAGTCATGTCCCTAGCATATCCTGCTCATGACAAGACAGTGCAAGTCCTGCTTCTTTTACTTTTTTTCTGTTCTTCTTGGACCTTTCTCGGATTCTGGATGTTGTCTCACTCCTTGACTTTTATCTACATATTTCGGGCTAGTTTTCCTGTTGTCTTTGTGTGTCTCCTCCAGGTATCCACCATTTTGTTATACTCAGCGTTCTTAGAAGAAAAGCACAGAGACCAGCAAGGAACCCATAAAGAAGGGACTCTGGATGCATCAGAGCTTACAAAAGCATTCATGCTAGATAAGCCCCTGAATATCATGACAGTGAAAAGCAAAGTGAGGTATTCCAGTCCAGTCACATGACCATAGATACATAGAGAAGAAGCTGTAGTTTGACTTTAGAAGTCTATACTCTTCCTAGTGACTATCCAGATATTCTATATAATGCCAGTGACAAAACACAAAAACCACTCTAATAAAAAAAGGTCTTTCATTTTTTTGTAAATAAACCAAAATTGAATTTAATATAATTTAGCACACTGTAATTCATTTTCTTGCTAAGAAAAGAGCCAGCACTCTGCATTTGGCTTTGAAATGTCCTTCCATTCGAACAATTCAGGTAAACATAACCTGAATATGCTACACACATCCAGCATGTCTGGATTTAAAGGTTTTATTTTTGGTTTGGTCCCTGGGTTGGTTTATTGCCCTACAGTGGTCATACCACTCAAAGATACATGGCCAGGTTGAATGGGGGAGTGAGGGAATGAAACCTGTCCATGGCCATGTGCCCACTGTGTTCAGCACAGCCTGTAGCTTTCTGTTTCCCTGTCGGAACAAAACCGGCATAGCAAATAATCATTGATATTTTAATGCAACAAACTCTGTTTGTTATACTAAAAAGTAAATACATTTTTAATTAGATTGCATAAATTAAAGTACATAGAGGCGTTTCTAGCATAGTAGTGGCAAGTGCGACCAGTCTCATTACAGATATTTTTACAGCATATGTTCTGCTGAAAGCCTTGCCTTGGAGGAGTTCTGGCACTCATTTATTGCATTTACAAGAAAAGAATAATGTGTACTCAGAAAAATCTACTCAAGAAGGAGTCACGTCAGGTACTACATTTATTTAAATGATGTTATTTTAAGGAAACCTCTAATGGGTTAGGCAGTGTGAATAATACCAGCCAGACCCCCTCGTAGTCTAATCCCAAGGTTTTTCTGAGGGCACCTTGGCCTATCAGGTAATACTGAAAAAACAATGGTACATTACTGAAAGAGACTACATAATCAACAGTTACTTACTCACGCTAGTGCTGCTATACATGATGAGTATGTTACAGTTCTACTCAGTCATTTTTTCTACCTTTTGTTTCAGTCTTGTTTTAAATTCCCAAGAAAGCTTTTCAAAGGATACAAGGGTGCAATAACATTAAATAATGCTAAACACATAAAATATGCAGTCAGTGCAATCACTAAATCCACAATCAGCTATTAATGTAGTGACATTTACAGCAAACTTCATTACACAGTCAGTAAGATTACACATTGACACTCTAAACTAACCTTACATATATACGGTACATTCATTGCCTGAACTGGTTTGGTCCAGCACCACTGGGATCTCATCCTGACCTGTCAGGTGCCGGACAGGAGAAGAAAAGGAGAAAGCAGATCTTTAGATTTCCCCAATAACCCAAAGACATGAAGATTAAATATATTGGTGACTCAAAACTTGCAGCGTATGAAAAAGTGTGGGTGTGCGTATGAGTGAGCCCTGTGGTGGACAGGCACCCCAAACACAGCTGTAATGATATTCCCAGGACACACCCAAGGGTGAAGCAGTCCTCAAACTGAAATAAGTTGATTTGGTAAACAGATGAATAAATGGGAACATTACATTCTCAGTGACAACAAATGGAAGAAGCCTTATTTTAGGAGGTATCCATGTGGTCCAGATTTACTGGACTAGTTATTTTACAAAGGTTGATTTTGATGTATGTCTTACTTCTGTACAGTATATTGAAAATAAATATTTGTTTACCTGCAATTTTTTAAAATTGTCTCCCCAAATCCTTCATGAGTGTATTATCAATTTGTTTAGGAGACGTGAGATCAGTTTGTAACAATGTTTCATTCTCCACCTGCAGTTCAGTCAAATACTTATGTGGTGGCCAGATTAGAATTAGATTAAAAATTCTTTTAATTGTGCATTTAAAATAATAAATATTAGGAGATGAAATAGAGAAAACTATAAAAGCAATTTAGAGAATACCAGAGGAGTACAGTAACAGTGTGATTGTACCTATTTATTATGAGAAGGACAATATTCAGGAACATGGGAACTTTGAGGGATAAAGCTGATGTCACACACAGTGAAAATTTGGGAAAGGGTTATAGAGAGAATGCTTAGGGAAGAGACCGCCATGGAGGAGGATCAGTTTGGTTTTATGCCAATAAGAGGAACAACTGATGCAGTCTTTGTATTGAGGCAACTGATAAAGAAGCATATAGAAAAACAAAAAGGATTGCATATGGTGTCTATTGATTTTGAGGAGGCATGATAGTGAGCCATGTCAAGAGGTCTGGAGGTGCATGAGAGAGAAAGGAGTACCAGAGAAGTATGTGAGAATTGTTCAGGATATGTATGAAGGAGTGAGGACTTGGGTTAAAAACAGTGTTGGGGTAACAGACAAGGTACCAGTGAGAGTAGGTCTGCACCAGGAATCTTCTTTAAGTCTTTATCAGTTTGATCTTGTTATCAATGTGTTGAGTCATGGGATAAAAGACCAATCCCTCTCATGCATGCATTTTCTGATGACACTCCGTTTTGTAGCACCAGAAAAGAGGAAGTGGAGAGGAAGCTGGAAGAATGGAGAAGGACTTTGGAAGATGGAGGACTGAGGAGAAATAGGAAGAACACAGGATATATAAGGTTTAGTGATGATCAGGATTCAGAAGTTAGCCTGCAGGGAGAGTTATTAAAAGAGTTGATACATTTAAATCTGTAGGTTCAGTGGTAGCATGAGATGAAAAATTAGACGCAAAAAACTAGTAGTAGGAGTATTGCATGATCCAAGAGCCACAGTAATGTGAAGGTTAAATGTAATGGTTTTAAGACAGTAGTAAGACTAGCAATGATGTATGGAGGTGAGGCATAGGCAGAAAAGGGAGCACAAGAGAAGAAGTTAGATGCGGCAGAAATGAGAACATTGAGATAAGATGTGTGGAGTTACAAAAAAGGACAGAACAAGAAATGAGGCAATAAGATTTACAAGAAGAATGGGAGAGATATCTAAGAAAGTACAGGAAAGTAGGTTGAAGTGATATGGATATAGGATGAAGAGAAACAATGAATTTGTGGGCAAAAGAGTGATGGGAATGGAAGTACTGGGGAAGAGAAAGTGAGGGAGGCTAAAGTGGAGTTGGATGGATAAAGTAAAAGAAGATCTGAAGGGAAAAGGGCTTGACTGGGTAGGAGGTGCAAGGCCGAGCTGTTTGAAGAAGGTTGATCAAGCACATCACCCCCACATAGAAGTGGAAAAAGAAGAATTAGAAGAAAAAGGAGAGATATAGGAATGCAACAAAAATGAACACTGCATGCAACTCAGAACCAACAACTCTTCCTGAAATGCATTGGGCCAACAATAGATCTTCGCCTTCATGAAAGTCAAGTCAAGTCAAGTCAAGTTGGGGAGCATGCATTGATACAATGTGTTGCCGCACCCACTACATGACGAAACAACTCGGGATCCCGGTTTGCAACCCCCCAGGCAGAAACGCAGTCTAGTCCCACCCTCCGGAAATGACCCTCAATCTTCCGCAGCCAGGTGTTACGTTGGCGACCCCTTTGGCCTGGTCCAGCCACTCAGGTCCCCAACAATGAGGATCTTACGAGCTGGATCACCCTCAGGGAAACGCGCCACATGGCCATAGTGCCGTAACTGCTGCTCCCTCACAGTGCAGGTAATGTGCCTCATTCGGGACTCCATAAGCAACCGCTCATTTGACACAAAGTCAAACCAACGGTACCCAAGGATTTTCTGGAAAGACACAGTACCAAAGGAGTCCGGTCTTCATCTCAGGTCACTGGATAGCGTCCATGTCTTGCAACCATATAGCAATACAGGAAGCACCAGGGGCCTCATGCATAACACCGTGCATAGAATTTGCACTATAACATGACGTAAGCACAAAAGCCGAAATGTGCTTACGCACAGAAAAATCTAGATGCAGAAATCTGTCCGTACTCCAACTTCCACGTTCTTCCGCTCCATAAATCCTGGTCAGCATGAAAAGTAACACTCGTGCATGCGCCTTCTGTCCTGCCTCCAACTCCTCCCAGAATTACGGCTCTATGAATATGTCAATCCACATAAATCGCCCTTAAGCTCAGCCTTCTGTGAAAAGACAATGGAAAAAGCAAGAGGGAAAATGGAAGAATTTCAGCGAATACTAAGTGGAGGCAAGGAAAAATGTACTATTTGTTGGTTTACACAGTGGTATAAACAACAAAAGGAAGCTGATCGCCTGACATAGTGTTGGGATCAGAGCTTAAAATAGCAGCCTGACATCCCGATTATGCTGAATATGGGATGTGGGTGGAGTTGTCGATGTTTGGGGGGTGGAGTTTTGAATATAGAGGTTGTTGACAGCGTGGTGGGGCTCTCTTGTTTTTGGTCTTGTGGACGAAGTTTTCAGACCAGACAGCAGGTGCAGTTATAAAGCAGCTTTATTTTTCAGAGTCACAGTGAGAAGAGTTTCAGAAAAGCAGACAATCAAATATACATGACAGCGTCGGGGCTCTTCTGAACCCCATCTGTTGGGTGGGGTCCAGTTTTATACCCCTAGAATGCGTGATTTAATATCATTATAAAATGCAACAGTCAACACACTTATTTTACACAAACCTTGAGCCCCTTTAACGTCCCTTGTAAAACTTGATTTCTTGGCTCCTTTTGTTATGGCGTTCAGATGTAAGCTAAGGGAAAACGTGATAAGGCAGACTCATCTGTGGAATGCATAGACCTTGAGTCCTTTGCACAAATATTTTTTTGTTTGCTAAAACAAAGCATGCTTTTACATGGTTTTGTAAAGCCTTCTTCTCAGACATGAATTAGTACAAGGGAATGAAGAGAACATTCAGTTTCCACAGTCTCTGTTAAGCTAAAACAGGCACCTTAAAAGAAAGATATAATAAAGTCAACCATTGAGCAGTCAAGTCTTGTGTGTCACTCCCTGCTGTAAATTAGGACAAGGGAACTCAGGGACAGGGTTTTACCCCAGAGTATGTTGCTCTGGCCCTGGAGCTTCACACCACTGGACACGAAGAAGGAGAAGCTCCCCTGCGTCACCCTGACCACGATCCGGAGACAGGCAGGAAAGGTAACAATAGTCTCACAGTGCCCAAAATAAAAAGGAAGTTGTCACAAATCAAAGTCGCCGTGTAAAGGCGAGTTGTAGCCCACTGTCTGCATGTCATATGAAAGCTTATTTGGGTACAGAAAAAAAAGGCACACAGTAGGGAAAAAGTACAAAATGTCAACTTCAATCTCGAAATTTCCACTTTAATTACGTAGTTTATTTTGTCATTAAAGTAGAACATCGTAAACTTCATCTTAAAATCGTTTAATTAACCATTTTCACAAATCACATCGTAATTAAAGTAGCACGTTAAATGCTTTGTTTTGTATTTGATCTTTTGCTCTATGTGTGTGAATCACTATGTGCTTCCGCTTTCTCCTTCTCCGACAGGACACAGAATTCATTACATTCATGATATTACAGCTCTCTGAATAATTAAAATACTGAGATGTGTACGTGATATCTTTTTCATGATGATAGGAGTTAAAGCATGTTATTAAACAGGGGAATACGGTGCTTGATTGTGTGCGACCTTCGATTAAATTATTGTAGCAGTGCTGTCTCTTTCAAACGTACTAACCTCCAATTCCTATGCTTACTTTTCTTTCTCCACGTACCCAATCGCCACACAATCAGCTCTGTAATAGACGTTAAGCCATCTATAAGCTTACAACGACGATTCTTGAAAACTTTTAAGGAACATTGAAATATCTTTGTAGTACAAGTTTAATTATTCTATCCATCTATCCTTCCAGTGTCGCGTCAGCCCCAGAAAGAATATAACACAAGGTAGGATCAATCCGTGAACTAGCTAGCGCTGCAGAACTGTGTCCTCACATGTTTAATTATTAACAACTAGCAAAATACCCGCGCTTCACAGCGGCGAAGTACTCCCTTAAAATTTTTATCAAGAAGAAAATTAAACCTTTTTAAACTGAGGGAAAATATACCAATAATTATTTGTTAAGGATCTCTTTGTATACCATATTGTCAGTTTGGCCCTCCCGGTTGTAATATGACCAAGCTGTGCGCTGAGCTTACTCTTGAGCATGCAATGTACAGTTGGCCATGTGAATAGTAATCTTGTCTCAAATCTCACAGCTTGGATTGCTGCTGTCATAATCGGTTTGAGTTTCATGGTTTGTTTCAGTTACGACAGTATTTGCAGGACTTGTTGTGTTGAAGTGACATTTGGCATCTGTCAAGAGTTGTAAGTGAGGAAGAGAAAACATTATTATTTAACTCACAGATATCAAGGACTGTGTTTTGAGCTGATCATGCTGCAGAGAGCTATATGATTTGTTCCTGATTTATGCAGAAAAGGAGTTGGGCTGTGTGCACAGCATTAAGGGACTAACTTTTATCATTTATAGGAAAGGCTGACCTCTGATACTATCAGAAGACCCTGTGAAGAATGTAAGATCTTTATGGACTATAAGAAAGTTTAAATTGATTCTAAGTGTGTATAATTAGAAGGGTGTATTCCTTAGGAATGCAAATGGCTGTTTGTTTCAGGTTTAAGAACATTCCAGTATATCATAAATTAAGATTTAACCTAAGCTATGTATAACCTCAGAATGAACTGCTAGGGTTTTTTTTTCTTTTCTAGGATATAAAAGAGAGAACGGGTTTACTTTAGATATTCTGCTAAAACCCAAATCAGTTGACTGAGTTGGAAAGAGGCAGTCTCACATTGTCTCTACTCGCCAAGAATTAAAAATTAAGAAATTATTTTTACTTTAATTGGGTTTAAGTTCTTCCGTTGTTTTCGACTTCAGCGCTCACATAAGCATACAACCGTTTCATCGATGACTTTGCATCCAGCTTTAGAGAGTTTAAACATTCATAAACATCAAAGTGTCCACTACTCAAATCGTCACCTGTGAATCTAAGATGTTTAAGAGGCATTGGCGGTTGTCGAAAGGTGTAAAATATTTGGCCATTTCGGCACACTTGAAAGCGACAACCGAACAATTCAGCGGCAGCCATCAACTCAAATGCAGAACCATAGGTGAAGGGCTTAAGCATTTCACTCTTATAGTGCTCCTGTGTAGTATAATTATCTCCTGTACCGTCATCAGTCCACACCTTGAACCTGTCCCAGTCATTCAATATATAAGACACAATGTTCCTCTGGCTATCGAGAGTGAGCCTGATATGGCCGTGCAATATGTAACAAAGAGAATGGAAAAGGCAGGTGCCATCTCTGGGCATGGAAACCACTTGGTAAGTGACAGTTCTTTGATCGATGGTGATCACCTCGATAGACATGTTAATGGGGGTACAGCTGGAACGATAATGGAAATGGGTACCTGAACAATGTAAAGTAAGTCTAAAATACCTACACAATAACTATAATCGTAATAAACTAACAATAAAACAGCGGAGAAGCCGTGGATTAAATAAAAAGGCTGTATTTATCAGCAGGGAGACATGAATCCCGTGGTGAAACAAGAAAGGGAATGTAGAGACCGGAACGACGGACGGCCTTATATAGGCAGGCAGCCAACAACATGGGAGGCCTTTGCACAGGCTATGGAGGTATATATGTATGTAAGTAGGATTCAGTTAGCGTTGGGGACCCGCGTACCAAATGTCTTGAAAATGGGCCCATAAATAACAAAGACCGTTGGAAAGTTCAATATGGCAGCCGACAGTGGTGTCATACAACTGAAATAAGTACGTACCTCGGTTTCAGTTAGCGCAGGGAAGCCGCCTACCAAATTTCGTGAAGATGAGGCCATAAATAAGAAAGTTCAACTTGGCGAACGTTGTCAACTGTTATGACCGTTACTCGTAGAATTACGAAAATGAAACATGTTTAACTTAAGCTGTAAGGAATGAGCCAGCCAAATTTCAGCCTTCTACCTACACGTGAAGTTGGAGAATTAGTGACATTGGTAAGTTCAATAAGGCGGCCGACAGTGGTGTCATACCACTGAAATAAGTACGTACATTGGTTTCGGTTAGCGTAAGGAAGCCGCCTACCAAATTTCATGAAGATGGGGCCATAAATAAGAAAGTTCAACATGGCGAATGTTGTTGACCGTTATGACCGTTACGTGTAGAATTTCAATATGAAACCTGCTTTGACTGTTACGCGTAGAATTTTGAAATTAAACCTGCTTAACTTTTGTAGGTAAGTTGTAAGGAATAAGCCTGCCAAATTTCAGCCTTCTACCTACACGGGAAGTTGGAGAATTAGTGATGAGTCAGTCAGTCAGTGAGGGCTTTGCCTTTTATTAGTATAGATACAGATTATTTAAATGAAGTTAAAGTTTTATCTATATAATATAATCAACATATTTTCCTGCATTTCATCTTAAAAATGATATCGTCATCATATGTAAATACGCACTTTATAAAATGGTGCAGGTTGTGCAGTATTATAACTGTAGTGCAAGTTTACAGTGGGGTAATTGTACTTATAAGTACAAACAGTTCTACAAGGAGCAATTGATGGACTGATTGACTGTTTCTGAACCGCGAGGTCCGTACAGGAAAGGCTTTGAAACGTTTTGCCATGGCTGAGGCAGGATGGAGTCATTTTCATCCACTCTGGTGAGCTGCACTGGGAAGCTGGTCTTTTATGAGTAAAGGAAAGCTGAGAATTTGACGAATATCTGTGTCCACAGGACAAACTTCTACTGTACGCGTCTGTACCTTGCTCTGAAAGTAATTATGGAGCTTGCCTACAAGTCACCCTGAGAAGGGGGTAGATCCAGCTTTGTGTCAGAGGTTCACTCAGTGTGGTATTTGTAGGGAATCAGGTTAGAACAACCACTCAGGTGGCTGGACAAAAGCAAGGCTAGTATCTAGAAAGAGAGAAGCTCAGAATGGGAGGCGCTTTTGTGTAGGATTGTAGTGGTGGGGCAAAAAGACAAACCAAAGGCTTCACATGTTCTTGTTTTTTTAACTTAAGTTCAAAGTTGTTTTACTCTCTCTTTTGTGTGTTTAATCTGTGTAGTAAAGACAGATTTTTTTATAGTCTGGACTTTTTTACATTTTCTGAGTTTGGTGAACTTCACAAAAGAGCCTCCCAATTGTTCACATTGAATATGCTAATCCATGAATGTATCTAAAAGTGGACTAAATTAGTTAGATTTTTGATTAAGCAAAAAAACAAAAAAAACAGTAGATATCCACTGAGTGGTCAATTTATTAAGTCCTTATGTCTCCCAAATTACTGCTTCGTTATACTTGGAGACGATGCTATTGAAAATTACTCAGATGTGTGTATGTGCATTTTGGAATGAAATGGGCAAGAGTAAAAATATAAATGGCTTTGACTGGAATATGAACCTGGACTTGTCAAGAATAGAGTATCAACAACAGAGTGCCGAAGTTTTCAAGCCTGGCAGTATGTGTACAGCCAATGGCACACCACCCAAAAAAAATGACCAGCCATGTGGTAGCATTGTGGTTAATGCAGCCTGTTGAAGTAAGAAATGGTTGACAGTTAGTCAATGGACAACTGAGCAAACCAGAGGTGCCATAAGTGACAAATGCTGCATGGCAGTAAGTGAACTAATCAAGTTTGTCAGAGAAAATCAAGAAGGTTCAATTTCAGTTTGGGAAGAGACACAAGAAGACAGGAAAAGCATCATCTGAATACTGAACAGAGGATTAGGAAGCCACAAGAAATCTGAATATTCTTGAACTGGATGCATTCCTTCATGTCAGAAAATGGGATTTTTCAGCAAGGTTATAATCTTTGTTACAAAGCAAATCATGCAGTGGGTAAGAAATATGATAATTAAATGCAGTGGCTTTGTAAAATCCCACATTTTAATTCAATCAAACATTTATTGGGTAAGTTGTCATTAAACTACCAGCTAGTCTGGAACAATTATGGCGCACAATAGAGTCAACTTTGATCCATGGCTATATGCTGTACCTTTGGTAACCTGGTATGTCTATTGATTGTAAAATCTCAATTTCTTTGAAGGCAAATTATTACCCAACTCACCATCTGAAGTATGAACTTAAGAAAGTGTCCACTCAGTGCATGAAGGATGTTCAGTTGATAAAATTTTAAATTGTAGCTGTTTATTAGGATATTCAGCCGGATTCAAAGCCTGAAGTTACTTTGTATTCAGCCCCTTGTTCAACTGAAAATGATGAGAACATTACTGAATATTCAAAAATAGAAAATACAGAATTTAGCTTAGAGGAGTGCAGCTGGGAGAGTGGCCCTGTAGTCATGTCGTCCAACGCCTTGTGTAATCAGAACTGGTGAGAACTGCACATTACAAAAATAACACACAACTATAGTGCATAAGAGAGGTTGTATACTGTACAGAAACTGGGGAGACCACATTTATCTGAAACAAGGACAAAAGGATGACTTTTAGCTAAAGCATGGAAAATTACCTCTTGTTCATACAAGTCTAAAGTGAAAGTTAGTCTTAAATTAGCCCAAATTCATATTAAAGGATTGGCTGAACTACCAAGCATTTTAATCCATTTGGGTTCTCAATCATCCACCTTTCTCGATGTTCAGAGTTTTGAACTTTTATTTTTGCACTTTCTTTAATGGTGCTGTATTCAATGCCATTTCATGGATTCAGTGTCCTGGGTTTGCATCAAACACCGAGTTGTTATGAAGGTTTTATGTTCTCCCTGCGTATGAGTGAATTTTCCTCATATGTCCTAAAAATAATCATGTTAGTTTAATTCCTGATTCTAATTTAGCTTGGTTTAATTAAGTAGCATGATCTGGGTGGGGGATCGATTCCTGTAATGCTAGTTGTCCTGTCCAGGCCAGGTTCCTGCCATAGCCTCATGTTGCCAGGATAGGTCCCAGTCACCCATGACTCTGAATGGGATTAAGGCAGCCTGGCTATTTAATGTTATGCTTACTTGTTTCTGAATCCTCCATTTGCTCAGTCTCTTTGTCCTCTGTACTTCCTTGATTCCCCATGAGACATCTCTTTCTCACATCCTCATGCACATACACACAGCACACATACACACACACACACACACACATACAACAGTATATTTAAGAATAGATGGCATTTGAAAGTGTTCTCCAATTTTTGCAAGGGCCTGTCATTTTAATTTCCAGGTTAAATTAGCACACAATGGCCATCCTCCAAGCTACTACAGCTGGAGCTGGTTATACTGAAAGTGAGGGAGTGCTAATCATCTCCCTCAGAGGTCAGCAGTAATCTTGTTTATCAAAATCAGTTTGTAATCAAATCAGTTTAACACCATCAAGCTTCCCAAGTGTGAGAGGTGCCACCCATTACCTGCCTCGCTTGGCCACTTGCTTTGGATTTCTTCTGAACTCCAGACCTGGACATCTGCTTTATGTGTTCAGAAGTCTATTGAACTTTGACAGCCTCCCTCACTAAATAGCATTTTTTAATCATTTCAGATTGAGCAACATTCATCATTCATTTGTAGGAATCCTGTACTACCCTCCATTTCTCAGTGGCTCAAACATGTATTATTTTACCTAAAACCGGACAAAAATAAGTTTTCTCAGGTGGGTCTTGCCCATCTGTTCTTCAGGGTATGCCAGTCTTCCTTTGATCCCCATTTTCTATTGCCTGCAACAAAGTGAACTGACATCTTAGATGGTAAAACTTGCTGTTCTCTTTAGTTCTTATTTTATTATATTTATTGATTTATTTGTTTATACTCACATACTGTATGTTTTATTCAGTGTAGTACTAGGGTGTTGTACTGTGTTAGCCATTATGAATTGTAGTGAGAAGTCAAGCAAACTGACCTTTTATTGGCTAACTAAAAAGATTACAATATGTAAGCTTTTGAGGAAACTCAGGCCCCTTCTTCAGTAGCATTTTTGGGAGACAGGCACAGAGGTAGGTGTTAGTCCTAGACATGGTGCCAGTTGCTCTTACGCCATACTCACACATACTCATATTGACTCAATTTAGGACCATGGGTCTTGAGTGCAGAAAGAGAGAAAATCCCATGTAGACAGGGGATGTCTTCAACAATAAAGATGAAGGTATCAAATCATCTAAGAGTGTTTAAAGAGTTCTAAATAAGACACTTGAAATGCAATCTTGACCCTAGAGGACCTAAATTACCTGCCTTGCTAAAGTAGGTCACTATTTTCTAAAGACTAATTGTTGTTTACGCAAAGTTTCCATGTGCAGAAGACGTTCCTACAATATATTTTTAGAATTCCTTCTTTTATATTAAATATCTTGTGCTCTGGGCGGCACGGTGGCGCAGTGGTAGCGCTGATGCATCGCAGGTAGGAGACCTGGGTTCGCTTCCCGGGTCCTCCCTGCGTGGAGTTTGCATGTTCTCCCCGTGTCTGCGTGGGTTTCCTCCCACAATCCAAAGACATGCGGGTTAGGTGGATTGGCGATTTTGAATTGGCCCTAGTGTGTGCTTGGTGTGTTTGTGTGTGTCCTGCGGTGGGTTGGCACCCTGCCCGGGATTGGTTCCTGCCTTGTGCCCTGTGTTGGCTGGGATTGGCTCCAGCAGACCCCCGTGACCCTGTATTCGGATTCAGCGGGTTAGAAAATGGATGGATGGATCTTGTGTTCCAAAAATTTCACAAAGCATTTTATTTGATGTAGCCTCACGGGCAGGTTCTACAAGGTGTAAATGAGGACCCAACATTGTATTGTCCACGCATTTCAAAACCTCCCTCTACTGGAGCTATCTTCAATGGAAGCAAGTAAGAAACACAGCTGGACAGGGATGCAGGCCATTGTGGCGATTCCATTTACTTTATTATACAGTACTGTACTTCATTTAGATAATAAGGCTCAGTGTATGGTAAAGGTTTTGCTGAGGTGCTTTAAGAAGAGTACTTCATTACCTTAATGTACATTTACCTTCTGTCCCCCAGGGAATCAAATGAGAATTTATAACATCTTGACAGGTGGGGAAAAAAAAATAGCTCTTAGTCAATTATTCATATATTTCATGGTTTACAGAATTTGTTTGGAATGCCCCAAGTGAAGTTTGCACCTGCTTTCATAATCTCTCTAACACCCTTGGGGAAGCATGAATTAGATGTCCTCCGCTATATAAAGCATCTCTTTAGTACTGGAAGATCACCCTTTCCTTCATCCTCACAACTTGATAGTCAGGTAAGGAGCTAAAAAACAGACTTTATATTTCTTTATTTATACTTCTGCTTTTAAAGGGACTGCTATGTACTAGAAAAGAAAAAAAACTGTGAGTATATTTGAATTGGCTTGTTATTGATAAACCTGTAATGTTAGGATATACATTTCTGACAAAATACAGTGCAAACAATCTGAAATTATTAATGAAAGGACAGCTGTGCATATTTTCCATACAATACTTCCATGATATTTCACATTTTCTTTAATTCAACATCTTTAGGAGTTTATAAAGAAAGCTCCTTATATATCTGGATAATAATCATAACACTAGCTACTGTAGGAAGAAAATGTGTACTGATTTCTCTGGCAATATGAAATAAGCCAAACATTAAGAATTTAATAAATGACAAATTATGAGTTTTTGTTGAAGTGTAAGTAAACAATGTAAGAGCTAATAATTACACTCTGTACCATGTGTAATCAATCATATATGTCTATCTCAGGCATAATTTTGTCTTTTATTTTTCTTCATTATGTAAAGCACTTTGAGCTACTTTTTTGTATGAAAATGTGCTATACAAATAAATGTTGTTGTTGTTGAAAAATTAAAAAAAATGCTACATAATTTGACTTAGTGACAGATGTAAGTAAATGTCTGCTGTTTACTAATTAAATATTTAATTGATAAACTTCTCAAATGTTATAGATTCATGCAATAAACAATGACTATTCCTTTTGCCTAAAATAAAATAACATTCTTAAACCCATATAATCAGGATCACAGGGGATTGGGACCTATCAACACCATATTTAGCCTACAGTATATTCATTTTTTCTTTGCATTTATTCTAAGCATAACAATTAAATCTAAAGAACAGTTTTCGGCAGAAATGTTTGTAAAGGTCAGGATTATGCACACATAAAACACTCAAATTCTTCTCTCAGTAGTTGTCTCTATGGAATTTTTCACTGGCTAATCTTGTTTTCCTCTCACATACCAAATACATGCATCCTGGGTTGATTGACCCTTTGTTATTGTGAATGTAGGTGTGACTGTGCCCAGTAATAGACTGGCACCTTGTCCAGGATTTTCCTCCTTCCTTGCACTTGATGTAACCAGGATGGGTTCTGTTTTCCTGCAACTCTGAACTGAACTGGATGAGATAGATTTTAGAAGTCTATACTAAGCTGTCAAATACACTCAGGGTCAAAAAACAAGACACATGTTCTAACTTGGAAAGAGCACTGGCAAGTAGGCACTCCGTTTTTAACTTTTTTGTTCATGCAGCTCTCCATTACAGGGCAGCAGAACCTCACAAAAGACAAGTTCATCCTGGAGTAGGACAGCGGGTTGTCACAGAGCCCACTCACACAGCCATCCACTTTAAAATTAAAACTGGCAATCGACTGTGTATGAGCAGGTCTGCTTGGCTCATACTGTTTTTATTTCCTACAATTCTAATTCTTTAATCTACTCTTGTATAATTTTAGCATTCATTTTATTAACATCTTGTAGAATGTTGGCTCCCCTGTCCCCTGAGAGTAAAATTTATGTTAAGCAAATGGATAGATTTCTTAAAGTGCATCCTCAATTTTATTTTATTTTTTATATTTGCATAATTGTCTACACAATTCTTTCACTGTTTCCATATCTAAATAAACATTATTTTTCAAATTTCATGTTTAATTTTTTTAAATGTATTTTGACACACCTAAATAATAATTAAAACATAACCCTCTTTTTATTGCCATTGGCTGGTTTTTAGATTTGATACTTCCTGCTGTCATTAAGTCATACTCAAAACACAATTGTCACAATCTCCTTCCATTTGAAAACTGTCCCTCTGTATTACATATCTCTTTAAGTTCTCTCTAGAATTTCATCCGCTTTTTTCAATTTCTGTCTTTTAATTGCATTTTTTTTTCTTTATCCTTGTTCCACATTATTTGGTCTTAATCTTCTCATTCATTTTCTTCTCTTGCTTTAAAATCAGTTATTCCCATTCGACATATTTTTGTCTTGCTCAATACTCACATTTAGTTTCTTAGTTTCTTTACAAAAAGATGACGGTCTGACCATGGTGGTATCAAGCTTGGATCCTGGGGGGTCGACGTGAGCTCTTTATAGATGTTAAAGGAAATTATTTATTTACTTCTGCTATCCTGTTGTTACAGTTAATAAGGGCAGATAACCTGAATGTTAAATAGATTTAAATTAAATTAGTACCCTCTCTTTCATTTGTTTTATTTATCGCATTTTTTTCTGTTTAAAAATTCCTTTATTAAATTATAGTGTCCATTGTCTGTTTCGTGAATTATAGAGACTTTCCTCACTGCAGCTATTCCACAAACTAGAGGGAGGGGTACTTGGGGGTAGGTGCACATTTGCTACAGTATTCTCAAGAGCAATATTTGTGATACGCCATCTGTTGGAATGAAAATGCAATGCAGTTAATTGCCACATGCACTACAAATCACATTCCAATGAATGTCACATCACAAACATTACTCGAAAAGCTAGGTATCTATCTCTGTAGCCAGGAACTGAATTTCGAGTAGTAGGGGCAATGTTGAGGGGGAGGGGACATATGCCCATTGCATGCCTAATTACACTATGGTTAAGATTGGGGTTGTGGGAGGGTCAGATGCTAAGAGCCAATAAACCCCTCCTACTATACACTGTAGTCCCTCCCACTCAATTTTGCCCCTCCTACTCGACATTTGGGTCTTGGCTACAGTGATAACCTTCTCTGGGTATATGAATTATTATAGAATAAAAATCCCAGTAAATAAAAAGGCTGGTAGAAAATGTACTAATCCCACTGGAGACTATTGACTGCCACACAGAGGGTCATCTTTATAGCTGTTTATTGAATTTATTATTTATTTACATGATTTTTTCCTGCTGCTCTCATTTTTCTGTGTTAACGAGGGTAAATCATGAGAATGTCTAATTGACTTGAAAAAGATTAATACTCCCCCTTTCATTGTTTTTTTCCTTTATTTTTTCTATTTAAAATTTCCTTTATTAAGTTATAGTGGAATGAATGATTGTTTGAGACGATGAGATGAAGAAGGTACAGTGTCATTTTGCCTGTTGCCTCAATTATCATATAGAATTAGATGTAGCATTTTCGACAGCAGTGCCAATGTTTGTGATGTGCCATCTGTTGCATTGTAAAATCCAGTGCATTTTATTACTACATGCACTACAAAATACATTCCAATAGATGGCATAAACTTATGAAAACACCAAATCTAAATGCTACTCTTTCTTTGTTATATTCACCATTAAAGTTGACATTTTTAGCAAGCTCTGCTGGCCAGAGGTCTTATAGCTCATTTGGACTTAACCTCAAAATGATTTATACGGTTTATACCAAGTAAAGGAATAGAGGTCAGGTACAAAGTCTTAAAGGAATACACCACCAAAATATATATATTTTAATATTTTACTTACCCCAAGTAGTTTGCAGTGATTGTCAAGAAAAATATTTGTTCTTGTGTTTTTGTGGTAAAGCAATATAACAGCATTTCTAATAGAATGTGACCCAATGGTGATGAATACTGGACAGCAGCAAACAATATCTGAGACATCTATGAAAAAATCTCATGTTACGTAATCCACACGTCAAGTTATCTAGTTGTATGGTCAAAATGTCCAAAATGCATATATTTTTTTGCTGAAATGTGGTTAAATTAAAAACTATAGAAAATGAAAGTAGATCACAAAAAGGAATTCTCTTCATACAGGATCATACTGGACAACAGACCTGGAAGTGAGACAGTAGGACAATGCCTGGAATGACTAGTATATGTCAAACCCAGTTTATGAAGTTTTCACTCCAGCCACTGTCACTATTAGTAACCAACTACAAATGCTAAAGGAGCATTGTACGTTGCTTTTAAATATTGAATTACCTTTTAATTATTTCATTTTTTTCTTTAACCAGAAAACCAAACAATACAGAGATGCAATCTAGTCAAAAAATTATCAGACTATTTAGACTTTATTTGCACACATGTCCTTCATGCAATATCATTCTCAATAAAATATCTGAAAAGAGGAAAAGTAAAGGTTTGAGAAATATTGACCTGCCGTGATGTGCTAAAAATGTTGGATCAGTTTTAGAAATCACTGATATGGCAGAATTAGAACAATAAAAGGCCACTGAGACAATTAAATAGTGGATATCAGTAACATCTAAATAAGAGAGTGGTTGGAGTGAACATGGTGGCTCTTCAGGACTGTTTTAGGCTCTAGTTATATACTCATCTATTGGCTTGCTGCCGGCCGTCTCATCAAAAAGGATTAGAGATTAAAACATTTCAGTATAGAGAACCATAAGACCTGAGCATGACTGATCCACCACTGGCAACCTGTGCTTTTCACAGATGAGATCAGGTTCACCCTGAGCACATGTGACAGATGTGAAAGGGTCTGGAGAAGCTGTGGAGAATGTTATGCTGCCTGTAACATCATTCGGCATGGCTGGTAGTGGGTCAGTGATGGTCAGGAGAGGCATATCCAAGGAGGGAAGCACAGACTTCTACAGGCTAAACAGCGGTACCTTGATTGGCATTAGGTATTGGGATGAAATTCTTGGACCCATTATTTTCCCATTGAGATCTGATGTCTTTTCAAAGTTTTCATTGAATTGTTTTGAGCAGTTTTTATATATATATATATATATATATATATATATATATATATATATATATATATATATATATATATATATATATATATATATATATATATATATATATATATATATATATATAATTATCTTAACCACCCCCGTAATTTTTTTGCTATATATTGCATTTGATTCTTGTAAGTCTAAGCATTATCCTCTGATGGAGACCTTTTGAAAACTAATTTTCTCCATTTGTGGATCTCCAGCTGCAAATATGCAAACCGTATCACAGACCTTCTCTTCCATATATATATATATATATATATATAGCTCATTATATTGAAACCACGAATTGGTATGGAATACATCTGGATGCTCGTGTGTGCCCTTCTGAGTCTATCTGTGAATTCAAGGCTTTGAAAAAGGGAGATTTGTTAGCACAAGAAGCCATTTGATATAATTTGATTTTGAATTGAAGACAAGACTCTTGACCAATGAGAGGTAGAGTCAGGTTTTAAATTCAGAGGTACAATTCCATGGTAATTGTAGATTAGTTTCATCTCCTGAAATTATTTATTTAATAATGTTTTAGCATGAAATACGTGCATTTTTCCTTCTGTGTGCATATGTCTTAATGACTTGCCATGTAGATTAAGCAATATGAGTTACATTAGATTTTTTTCATGGGCATTTTTTACATTGTCTGCTGTTGTTCAGCATTAGTCATCATTAGGACCATTCTATAACTTTGTTATGCTCTTTCTCCATGGACATTTTTTCTTGGCCATCCCTGCAAACTGCATGGTGTAAGTAACACAGAAAAAAAATATTATTTTGGGGTGGAGTATTCCTTTAAGGGTAGTGAATACAAACTGTCAACAAAAAAAATCAAAAGAATCAGTCCATTCATTCCTGAGTTTCTACATCCACAAACACTAGACAGGCAGATATCCAACTATAAAACCTAAAGCTGATTTATTCATTAAAATAATACTTTCTCCATTTATTCAATATGGAAAAAGTACAAAACAATTAATTATCTTGAACTTTCCTATGAGACCATTTGTTTTTATTAACAAACCATTCAACTAATCTGTCTTTTGTCAACAGGGGTCCTTCAAGTACACTACTGTGTATGCATTTATTATGCAATGTAAAAATAATCATGTATACAGTAATATACACTAAATAAATGTGTTTGATCACACTTTGTATGGTAATCTGAATTTAAATCGTCTTAATTTTTATAGCACATCTGACATTTACAAACCAACAGATTTACGTACATTTATAATAATAATATTGTTTAAATAATCACAAATTTATACCAAAGTTTCAAATAATCATACATTTAATCTATACCAATTAAACTTATAAACTGCCTGTGTTGTCAAGATGCATAACCTCTTTTTCTCCACAGTTGCTTAGCATGTCCTAATTTTTAAATGCTCCAAATGATATAAATACTATGATCAAATGGGTAGGACCAACAAGGGAACAATGCAAATAAGAACTTTGAAGAAGAAAACGTTAGTGATAAGAATAATTTTAAATATTACACTCTTTGTAATTTAAATGCTTTTATTTTTAAGATGGACATTACTGAACTCTGTACCCAAATAAAAAAACCAGAGTTAGCTCAGAGCATAAGGAAGCCAAACACACACATTCATCTAAACCTGACTGGCTCGTAGGGTCAACCTCTGCTTCGGAGAAATGTCTCTCAAAAGATAAATAATTCTAGCAGAAAAGCCCACAACTGTATCCAGTATTTTAAGCACAAGGTTATACAGTAAGTATTTAATACTATTGCTAATATTGATTTGATATTAACGATTGACATCCTTCATGGTTATTCTCAATGAAAGTGATGTGAAAATCTGAGGAACTAAAGTTAACATTTCCAAGTCTGAAAGTTACAGAATTAACGAAAATGCATTAATTATTCAGAATTATTATTTAAATATTTGCAGATCCGCTTGTGGTTTGAGGTTTTGTAAATTAAAAATTTGGGGAAAGCCTGATGAGTTGCTTAACAAAGCCTAAATGCTGAAGAATTAAGTGCTAAAAACACCATTTACTACAAAACTGTGGCAGTACCAAAGTACAACAAAGAACAGAAATACTGTAATCACCAAGAAAAAAATGGAAGAGTTGTTGAATGCTTTAATAAAGGCAACAGAGTTACAACAAGAAAATATCCTGATTCAACGTGAACAGATGACAAAATGTATCGATGTATTCCAAAGAACCCAAGCTCTTCAAGAAGAAGCCAATTACATTTTTTTAACACAGGTGGCTCCTGGAATTACAAAAATCCTTCACGAAGGAAAGGTTTTTAGTTTAAAAGAAACAAAATCAGAAAAAACAATAATTACATCCACCTGTGCAATAAAGAAAATGAAAGAAAGTGATGATGTGGAATCTTATTTGAAGTCATTTGAGATGATTACTGTACAGAAATGCTGGCCAAAAGATCAATGGGTTAGCATACTTCTTCCATTGCTTGTAGGCAATGCTCAGAAAGTTTATTTTGATCTTAATTCTGAAGACAGTGATGACTATGAAAAGCTAAAAAATGAAATTCTAGTTAAATATAGTTTGATTTCAGGAGAGAGAGCCCAGCAGTTCCATGACTGGAAATACCAAATGGGAGACTCTCCAAGGTCTCAAATGTTCCACCTGATTTATCTGGCAGACAGGTGGCTTCAACCAACATGCAGCAGTTCTTCTAGAATTGTGGAAATTCTAGTAATAGATCATTTCATACAGGCTTTGCCTACAGAGGTTAGAAAGCTGACAAGGAAAAAAAATCCTACAAATATTAAAGAACTTCTGGCTGTCTTAGAACAATTTACGCTGGTCAATACATTTGCCTGCAACCAATTCACAATGAGAAATTCTTTCACTGGAGATGAAGCAGTCTCCAAACAGCAGGCCTCTCAAAGTTTGAGCAGTTGTGCACCTTTCAGTCTGGAGGATGGTACTGCAATATGTTCCGGTAAGACAAAAACTGGAAAGCAATTAATACACACTAATGGAATTTTGAACAAAGAAAGATATAATATGTATATGAGTGAGTAAATCTGAGGGATTAAATGCAAGTCAGTTTATTTGTAATTAGCCTTCTCTCAAAGGCAGGCTCAGAAAGTATTTTCATGTTTACAGTATATATGTTAAGATGGTGACAAAAGCACTCTACAATATATACAGCATAGTATATACATGCATAACAATAAATAGATTACTACATTTAAGGCTTCTAATACTGGGAATTAAGGCAAAATGAATTCTACTGTTGCCGAACCTGCTTAATCCTGGTCAATGCTTCAGAAGCAAGAGCAATATGATAACTAAATGTAGTAATGCAAGAGAAACTCAGTGACAAAAGATGGTGACAAATGAATGTTATGAATAACTGAAATCCACTCTTCACTTGAAATATTTATACTGTAGAATTACCATTATCCTTGATAACCTGAAAATACTTCCAATATTCTTCTCATGACTAGTTAAAGTACTATAAGTACTAATGTTAATGGAGGTTTAGTGGTATAGAATAAATCTCTGCTCCTGTGATATGCATGCATGCTACTTGCTAAGCTCTTCCTGGCAGCTCCTGTGCTATTAGTTAGGCTTAGAATATAAATAGGCACAGTAATGAACGTATAGTGGTTTTGAACAAAAAGGCATCTGTGAAGAAATGGTACAGCTTCTAGAAGTAGTTGGCAGTTAAAAGTAAAGTAAAATGATTGTCTCATGATAGAATACTCGGTAGAACTGGATGGTGGTGGTGGTGGGCTGTATGGGAAATTCAAGTGTATTTCAAACATCAGCTTTTCGAATGCCAGGCAGTGGCGTATTGGTGTTTTATCTAAAAGTAAGGATGTATTGTTAAATAAAGTATTTCTAAATTTTAATTTGCTCTTCTTTTGAAACTTTTTGTTATCTTTGAGAATAATGTGATAACCATCTGTGTTACCTTGAAAAGAGAAAACACTAAGTGTGCAAGAAAAAGGAAAACATGTCTACCAGTAAAACTGTAAATATTAAAAAAGCCAGCTTATAGTGAATACTGTTCTTTATATGTGGAAGTGAATCATATAATCAGGTTTAGAATAATGTCATTGAAAAACACAAGGACAGGACACAAGGACAGCAATTCTACCTGCACATAGATGAGCATTATTATGTTGTTTGGGTCCAGACAGTGTAGAGAAGCCATAAAAGGTTAATAATCACTCTCGATTTTAACGTTACTTTTTTCCGCGTACCATGCAATGCATATCTCCTATGAATGACATTTGGTACTGGAGTGTTAATGTTTGTGATGCGCCATTTATTGAAATGACAAATGTAATGCATTTTATCACTAAAAATGTTTGTGATGCGCCATCTTTTGGAACGACTGAAATATAGCATCCTGGACGGACATAACAGACTTTTTACTAAGGTGAATATAGTGCAAAAAAACGATATTACATTTACTTTCATTATTATACTTGATTAGATTAGATATGCGATTGTATTTTAAAAGGATATTTAACAGCAAATACTTTTACTTTTTAAAATGTGTACTTATTTAGTAACGACTCGAACTCGTTATATTTTCAAAGCGGATCGTAACAAAGTAAAATTGATAACTTATGTTCAAAATGGGAAGTTTACCATAAACACAACATCACTGCACACAAATATTTTGGAGGTTATAGGTCGTGATATTTTGGGCTTTAAATGTTTTAATCAGTGACTCACAAGTTCTGCAGTGTGAATGACTGGGCTGCATCTCAGCGTTTCCCTGTATGACATTTGTAAACACAGATAAAGTTAAATGGGCGAGTCTAAAGACCTAACTCCGCCCTATATGAGCGCGATCAGGTGAGCTCTGCACCCCGCCCCACTGAAGTCCGTCTCCGCCTCATCCCGCTACCCAAGGCGAACACCTTCTCGAAAGACGGCCCAGGTTATCAAGTAGGAGAGCGTGCAGTCAAAGACCCCGCCTTCAATCTCGCGTTCCTCGACTCTCTGTTTTCTGCACGTGCAGATTTAAGTGTGATGGAGGGCGTGACGGAAAGCTCGCGATGCAGTACTAGTAGTGACGGCGCGCTTGGTGAATTAAGTACTGTGTGTCCCTGGGCCAGACTTAGCAGGGCCATTCGGTCTCATGGAGTTAAAGTAAAGCACCCTTATTATGAGGTGTAAACTCTGCTTCCCCAAAACTGTAGAGTTTAATGTATTCATTAACTCTTTCTGAATTGTAAGAAAACACATGAAGTAAGTTGATTTTGAAACTAGTAAGAAGTTTAAAATAATACAGCATAAATAGTAAAAATCTCGGTTGTTGGTATTTTAAAAGATACTGCAGAATTTCAGATTTATTGATACAGAAATAAAAGCTGCATCAGTTAGTGTAGGAGTGATAGAAAAGACGAGACCGCCCTTTAAAATTAAGGTCGCTCTGTCAGTGCACTTGCAGTAAAGAAGTCGCGCTATAACTCGCCTTCATTTGTGCAGTTCTAACTATGGAGTTCTCTGCACTGTAAAATATAACTTGACAAAGTGGGCGACGGTTTAAATACAAGGAGATTGTACTGTTTCTAATGTTTTTAGATTAGTAAGAAACGAGCAGTGCATGTTGGTATTCAATTTTATAGTTATATCCCAGGTAAAAATAATGCCTTGTTGTTACACTGTAAAAAAGTCCCATACAAATGCGTAAAATTAATTGCCTATTTTAACACTAAACATTTTGTGCAAGTAAAGGATACCTGTATTTAAAATGTAAGCAGTGTTTCAACTGCAAGTATCAATGCCAACATTCCTCATTCCTTATATGGCATCTTATGCTCCAATCTCTGTGTAGGCAGGGGACCTCCTACCTCTTTTCAAGTCCATTTTCTTCCTGTGCCTCCTGGTCTTGCAGAGGAAGGGAGTCCAATCCTGTAAGGACAGTTGTCCATGCCTACCACACCTTACAAGATGTAAATAACGTTTTCATTTTTGTGTATCCTACTGCAGAATTTTCTTTGCAAAACTATAGTATCTCCTTTCTCTCCACTGAAGTCTTTGCTGTCTCAAATGATAGTTTAAATTTGTGAAGTACAGACGGTATTGTTAATATATATTTAAAGATAGTTCTGATTAGGTTCTTGCCATGCATTTCCTCGGAGGGTATACAATAATTACAGATTGAAATTTAATTGCTATATACAGTACATTGTTTCTAGTTGTAAGTGTGTGTATGTGTATATATTTTATGAATATCATCTTTGATAAAATCCATTGTATTGCTTTTTATAATCTGCTTATGCTTTCCAAAGCAAAGGACGCATATTTAAGGATATTTACTATTCATCCATCCATTGTCAAACCTGCTATATCCTAACACAGGGCCACGGGGGTCTGGGATATTTAGTAACGTAGGTTAATTTTTTTTTAACTGAATTGCATTTTAACTGTATTAACAGTATTGTTTTCAGTGCCCTTGTTTACTTTTACTTGAGTAGTTTCTATGTCAGATAATTTTACTTAAATCATTTTTGTTGAAGTTACAGTACTTCTACTTTTTAATTATCTTTCCACTTCTGATATACATACACACAATGTCCCACAAACACGTCTAAGGGCATATCTATAACAGCAACAACAGAAACAATTGTATAAGTTATTAATAGTATGTCTATTTCATTCACAAAAAGCTCACATGTGGGATATTTTATACAATTCTGGTCTCCACATTGTAAGAAAGACCTAAAAGCACTAAGCAAAAAGTCCAGGGAAGAGCTTCTAGATATTTTCCTGGACTGCAGATATGAACTATGGTGAAAGAATGGAGTTGAATCTTTGTTTAAAAATATGAATGAGATAAACATACAGAATACATACTCTTGATGGGTTGATAAAAAATCACAATGTGGATCATCAGGTACTTTATGTAATCTTTTGCAAGGGTGCAGTATGGATGATAAAGACAAAACGCAATACATTTTAATGATAAGTGGATAGTGTTTTATTTCAGTTTACCATTGTGCTGTCCACAAGTAGAGTACCACATGAAGTAAAAATAATTCAAATATTACAATATGCATGCTTTAAAGCTTTTTTTTTATAATAATCAACAAATAAAAAAGACAAGCAGCAAATTAATTTCAAATGCAATATTGACACATATGAAACGTTCAATATTTTAAACCTTTTTAAACAATTCAAAGTTTAAAAAAAGAGTTATTGTTTTATTGTGTCTCACAAAATAAAATATATAAGCCTTATAGTACATATAAAAATTGAATAAAAATGCCTTAATTTTCTTTATTGTCATTTTTGGTTACAAGGTACATTTAAATAAAAGTTTTTCAAGTAAATAAATTTTAAAAGTTAAGAAAATATATTTAACTTATGATTGTATAAATTTAAAAATGAAAACGTATGTCCAAAACCTTCTTAATTCTTTCTGAGGGTGATACAGCATATCTCTGGAACAACAGTCACAAGGCAGCAAACGACTCTGTAAAGAAAGCAATGCATGCAAATTCACTCATAGTGGGGAAATGTATGCACCCCAACTGAGCCAACATGCATGTGTCTGAAAGAAACAGCAGTATTAGTAAAACACTTCAGAGCACAAGGAGAAGATGGATATTATACATAGAGAAGACGTCTAGGTTGGGAATCAATCATAGTCTTCTAGAAATATAAAGTTCAGTTAGCCAAAATATGGATGTGTTTGTAAATTAATTTTTAATTGAGGTTCCTAATCTTGTATAATGGCTTTAAAAAGTCATAAACTTATATTTTAAACAGGTGACGAAGAACAGAACGAAAAAATGGAAAAGGGAAAAATAGAAATGCAACAATTTGAAACAGTTACATTTCACTATCAAAGAGAAGAAAGACCTGCAATCTTTCAGCTATTGGAGAAAGTAACTGAATTGGATTTGAATGTTGCGGCACACCCTGGAGAACTGATACTCAAGTCAGCTAAAGCAATTCCTGTCCTGAAACACAATGATGGTGCAGTATTGATTGCTGCCACAGAGTTTGGCAAGGGTCGAATGGTAGTTTTTGGCCATGAAGCATATCTAAAAGAGCCTAAAATCAAAATATTTATATGCAATTGTGTGAAATGGCTGAAATCAAATCCAGATGCTGTGGTGGGTATTCCTAAATACTATGAGAGTGTTGCAAGCATTCTGACAGCCGCTGGTCACAAGGTCAAAGTATCAGACAAGTTTGACAGAAGTATGGGAGTGTTCTTCATCAACGGACAGGAACAAATCTCACAGCTCTCTGAAATCACTGAATTTATCAAGGGAGGCGGGGGAGTCATGATTGGAGCCCAGGCTTGGTATTGGTGCAGTTGCAATCCTGGCAAAGATCCCTTGGCTCACTTTCCTGCAAACAAGTTCACAGGATTGGCGGATATCTATTTTGGACCAAATGCCAGACCCCCGGGCTGTTTTACAATTCACACTACAACATGTCTTGAGAAGTGAGTATTCTTGATCACCTTTATTTTATTATAGATTTTTTGCATTAATGGATTTTCCTATTTTTTTTCTGTGGTTGTGCTGTTTATAATAAAATTCATTTTCACAGACACCTGAAATTCCATAATAGATGTATGAATATTATTGAGTAAATTGTATGCTGAATGTCAACTTATTTGAAAACTGTATCAGGTTTTAAAATCATTTTACTAAAACAAAAATACTAAATTTGAAAACTGGCAATCAAGAAACCATGATAAAAAAATTAAAACTAAATATATTTAGGATTTCAACAATTTTCTCTTGTGGTAGTAGAAACACTAAGTGGAAACCTGAAAATTAGCAGACAGAAATAATTTCTGAATATTTGAATAACACCTCAATAAAAATACGATGTGATGCTGTGTTCCTTTTTTATCACAACCTTCAGTGAGTAAACTTAGTGTGGAAGTAAATAATACAATTAAAGTATAGTATAGGGATTACAGGCTGGTATATTGTTTCCTGCATTTGTCAGTGCTTTGTTTCTCTTTCATGACATATCGTGCTATACTGCATAACTGAAAAATGTATTTATTAGGAGGCAATTGTAAAGACACTTACAGCATCATTTAAAATTGCTTTGGTTAAAATGGTCCATGTTTTTACTATCATACAACAGGTCAAAAACATTTATAAAGCCATTTGATAAGATGCCTGCAATCTTCCAGCTATTGGAGAACGTAACTGAATTGGATCTGACCATTGAGGCAGACCCTGGAGAACTGATAGTCAAGTCAGCTAAGGCAATTCCTATCCTGAAAGACGAGGATGGCACAATATTAATGGCTGCCACAGAATATGGCAAGGGTCGAATGGTAGTTTTTGGCCACGAGTCTTATCTAAAAGAGCCTAACATCAAGAAGCTTATATGCAATTGTGTGAAATGGTTGAAATCAAATCCAGATGCTGTGGTGGGTGTTCCTAAATACTGTGAGAGTGTTGCAAGCATTCTGACAGCCGCTGGCCACAAGGTCAAAGTATCAGACAAGTTTGACAGCAGCATGGGAGTGTTCTTCATCAATGGACAGGAACAAATCTCACAGCTCCCTGAGATTACTGAATTTATCAAGGGAGGCGGGGGAGTCCTGATTGGAGCACAGGCTTGGTATTGGTGTAGTTGCAATCCTGGCAAAGATCCCTTGACTCACTTTCCTGCAAATAAACTCACAGGATTGGCGAATATCTATTTTGGATCAAATTCCAGAGCACGGGGATTTTTTACAATTCAAATGATAACATGCCCTGAGAAGTGAGTATTCTTGGTCACCTTTGTTTTACTGAACTTTTTTTTTATATTAATGTTTTTTCCTGTTTTTTGTGTTACTACCTAGCTCATAATAAAATTCATGTCCACAGACACCTCAAATTCCATAGCACACATATAAATATTATTCTGTAAATTGTATACTGAATGTCAACTTATTTGACACCTATATCAGCTTTTAAAAGCCTTGTCCTGAAAAAAAATAACAGTAACTTTGAAAACTGGCAAGCCACAAACCATGTTAACAA
>NC_053164.1:53200917-53225677 GCF_016835505.1 Polypterus senegalus
TCTTAAAAAAGAGACAACCCTGTTTGGTCTTGGGACCGCCAGAGGGTGCTGCTGTGGGAGGACTGCCCAGGTTTTCGCGACAACCCGGAATTGCTGGGAGCAGTTCCTACATCGACTTTTAACTGACTGAGTCAGAGTCGAGAAGCAGTGGAATACTCTCTGAGGAGTGTTTTTATTGGTTATTGTTGAGGAGACGATGTTGGGGCTCAATAAAAACCCTTACTTTCAGCATAAAGTATGTTTGGGCTTTATTATGTCTGAGGTTTGGGAATCTGCAATGCCTCCTACTGGTCACACTTTCTAACTTTTGGTACTGAAAGGAATTAGCAACAACATTTTCCTGGCGTATTTCCAATTTCCTTTCCTTCTGATATTACTTGAACTTGAGACAGAAAGCTTCATTCTGAAGTAAGAGGAATTAAAATTGGTGGACTAGACTAAATCATACGGAAGCTATTAGGGCCATGGTGAAAAAAAATATGCATACAGTGAAGAAAAAAATAAATGCTCGAGATTAAAGTCGACATATTGACTTTATTCTCATATTTCTACTTTATACTCAACATTTACGCAAGATTAAAGTCGACATGTTGATCTTTATTCTCGACATTTCCACTTTATTCTCGCCATTTATGTCAAGATTAAAGTTCATATTTCCACTTTATTCTCGTAGTTTATTTTGTCAGGTAGAATGTCGTAAACTAAACTTCATCTTAAATGAATGTTTCATTTACTAGATTTTCTCAAACCCCGCATATAAATTATGTAGCACATTAAATGCTTTGTGTTAATGTTCACCACCCATGTTAATTGGTACGCACTTATTAAACTGATTTCCTCTTGCACTAAGTGGAGGCAGAGAGCATCAGTGCACAGAATACATTCACTTCATGATATTCCTCTCTCTGAACATTTACAATATTAACAAAATACTTAATATCATTTTCATGGATGAAATGTATTAAAGCATGTGGGGCATGGTGGCCTGGTAGGATGCACTGCTGCACTCAGGCAAAGGGGTCCCGGTGTTCCCTGCCTTGAGTTTTCATGTTTTCTGGGGTTTACTCGTGCTTCAGTTTCTTTCAAAGTCATGTAGGATGTGGGTTTTGTTATGTATTATTGACCCTGCTACTGTATGTGTTGCTCGATTCACCCTGCAATGCTGGGCCTCATTCAGGATTTGCTCTGCCTCCCACACGATGCTTGCTTGGGAAAGGCGCAACCCTGAATGGATGGCATAATTAAATATGTATAATGAAGATTTTTTTTAAGTTCTGAAAACTTGGAGGTGTAAGTTTATAACTAGTTTTAATTTCACAATGACGCTTATCGTGTGGTGATTGGTTATGTGGAGAAAGAAAAAGGAAGGATAGAACTGGGGTTTAGTGGCAGATAGAGACAGCGACATGCAATAAAGAAAGCCCGCTCAGAAGAACATCCATTGAATTCTGTGTTTATGTCTCCAACCACCACATCACGAACCCAACATTTACACAATATTTCAGTTAACCTATGCAATATCCATTCATACATCCAGTTTTTGGAGCCACATCGCACCTGCATAAAGTTCTCACACTGAACGTAGACCTGGGGACCCCTTAATGCAAGGGAGCAGCACTACAGCCACGCCACTGTGCCCCCGCCACACATGTTTAATACATGCTTAACGATTTCATCATGAAAAAGATATCAAGTATTTATCTCAGTATTCTGACTGTTCTTAGAGCAGGAATATCATGAAGTCAATGTGGCATCTGGCCCCCCTCCTCAGTGCAAGAGGAAGTCAGTTTAAGAAGCGCCAGGAGATTAACAACTGGTCGGGGAACACTTAACACAAATCATTTAATGTGCTACATTAATGTATGATGGGGTATGAGAAAATCTAGTAAATTAAACATTCGTTTAAGATGAAGTTTAGTTAGCGTAAATTCCCACTGACAAAAGTGAAACTACTGTAGAATAAAGTGGAAATGTCAACATGAAATGTCGAGAATAAAGTGGAAATATCGACTTTAACTTGAGGGAATGGTGAGAATAAAGGAAATGTTGAAAAAAAGTCAAATGTCAATTTTAAATTTTGAAATGGCGAGAATAAAGGGAAATGTTGGAATGTCAACATGTCGATTTTTATTCTACATTTAGTTTTTTTTTTTTTCCTGTGTCCGTATTTTTTTCACTGTGGCCCAAACCCCTATAAAATCAAGCCTGATTGTTAATCAAATTATAAAAGAGAGACCTAATTATATGTCGGGTTTTTGTGATAATTAGGTGGTTGGGGATTAGGCAAAAATTTTTAAATTTTTTAACACCAAAAAACAAAACCAAATAAAGTGCCATTATTTTTTTCAAGTTTTAGGACTATAAACTAAAAAAAAAGAAATGATCTAACCAAATGTATTTTAGAAAGGGCTACAATGCAAAAAGGTTTAAAATGTCAGTGTAGGGGAGACGTTGATTTTCGGTTTTTTTTATATTTTGTTGTATTCAACAATATAGGAAAACATTGAAAAAACAAAGATGAAAGAAAAATTTTCCTACACTTTTGGGAAATTTGGGAAGATTAAAAATTTACAATATGTGATTGAGGTTGGGCCTGTGTTTCCCCTATTTGTTCTAAATGAGCTTTCTAGAACATTAACTTATTTCACGCCGCATTGAAAGAATTTTCTGTTGACTATTCAAAGGAAAGTTGGTCTTTTTTTGTTGGGCCTAAACAAAAAATAATTTAATTAGGCTATCAGGGAAATATATACTGATATTAAATTAACCCATATCCCAAAACTAAATAACATTCAAGAAGAAATCTGTATTGTGAATGAATAGCAACCAAGTTTTGATTTAAAAAACAATCTTGCTGTTAATAATAATTTACAGAGAGCCAAGGCAAGTAGATTAAAATTGTGTGAAACCCTGCACTGCTCAAAAATCTATACCAGCTCAGCAGTTTTTGTTAAAAAAATAAATGTCCAAGTTATGACAACAGGGAGAGAGGGGTTTAAGATTATTGAAAGATCATACCACAGAGAACATCTATTCAGGAGGACAGGTATCCTTCGAGTTCATCATCATTAGCTTGCCACAACTGAAAGGTTTTAAACCGAGGGGATGTTTCAAACTTTTTTCCAAGAGACCCCCGTTTCAGTATGATTAACTTCACAAAATGTAGCTGTTTACATTGTGGATCCATTGCTGATCTAAGGAATATTGCAAAGCAACACAACAAGAACTAATGACTGATATTTTTCCTTTTAGCCTATTTAGGCAATATTCACAGTATATATTCAAAGTAAATTTAACGGGTCTCTTTAATATGACTTAAAATTGTTTTACTGATATGTGGGAGCAGATGTCCAATTACCAGTTCATATTAAACTGAAATTGTGAGTTTGTTTCCACAGAACCCCTGAATACAAAAAAATTCCTTTGCACCATGGCATCAGTGTTGAGCGAAGTTCGCCTCAAGTTTTTATGTGGGGGGAGGTGTCTGGAATTGTATAGGTAAATAATATATTGTTTTTTGGGAATACATACATTTCATGTGTATTCGTATCTACAATGATCTGGATAAATGTGGGGAGACAGGAATGAGGCAAGAAATGCTGAAAGAATTAAACAAAATTTTTTTTTCATGTTATAATAATGAAAAAATGCTGACGGAAATATATGTGTGAAGACTGAAGTCCAAATATCAAAAAACATTTTTAAAAAAAAGGTATAAAAAAACAAGTGCATTTTTTATTCAAAAAGAAAGAAGAAAATAAATAAATTTTTAAGTTGCTCCCAATATGAAAAAACAACCCCCAAATGTCAATTGGGGGCGGGTGAGGTAAGAAAAAGCTCCCTAAATTAAGAGGTTGTGGGTTTGATCAGGGGTCTTCCTGCTTTTACTGTTATGAGAAAGACCCTTTGTTTTTAAACATTATATAAAAAAAAACAAATTTTTTTTGAGTCTGTAACAGGGTGTAAAGTTTGCTAGTTGTAAAAGATATGTGAAGGATATGGAAAAATATGTGGTGAATCATGTCTTTTTGGATCTTGTTGTTCTTAATTCTTCTGTTCAGTTTTTTTTTTGAAAAAAGGGAAAATTGTTTATTACACCTTTACAAAGTGTTTATTTTACAAAGTATATTCCAGTAACCATTGAATGATATCCAACTTTTCCCCTCCCACATCCATGAGTAAAATGCAATTATTTGAAAACCATGTCATTTGAAAATTTATCACTTAAACATTGTTTTTTTCAATTTTGCCCAATTGCATTTATGGTGTATGGTTCTGGGAATGCAAAAAATTTTTTTGGGTTCATACACCACGCATAGCACCAGATCTAAACACTAGCGGGGAGAATTGCATGCATTAAAGTGACTTTAGCTGCAGGTGGAAGATCCCGCCCCACTTTTGGTGCCAAGCAGGGTTGTGTTCATGCAAGATATTAGCCAGTGAAGAGCGTAAAAGTTGTCTTTTTTATGGTTCTGCCTTTGTCCAAAAAAATGGCTTTATGACCACAGTCTCAAAAGTCTTCTCCCAGGACGGGGATTTTTTCCAAAAAAGGAGTGGACGCAAAAAAATGTGATTGTCTTTTTTTAATGTTCTGCATGGGTGTTTTTTTGTTGTCAAAGCAAAAATCCCACATGATAGTTGATACCAGTCACTGTATCTTTGATTGGGGGAAACAAACAGCTAAACAGACATCATCACTGCACTGAAAGAATGGAGATAAACACTATCAACACAGACGGGGAGAGGCAAGTTTTTTTTACCCCATGAAATGAGTAAGAGAATAAACTGAAAAAAAAACACTAACTTTAAAGTAGCAAAAATTTCAACAGGTTTACAGACTCAAATAAAATGTTTTTTTATTATATTGAAAAAAATAGCAGCTCACACCAAAAATTTTGGGAAAACCGGGGATTGAACCTGCAACCCTAGATGTGAAGCACCCGTTTTACTTTAACCCAACCATTCAAATGATAAAGGGGTTTAATTTTTTTCAATTGACAGTAAATGTAAATTTATTTTTTTTTTTTTGGTTATATTCTTGAATAAAGGCTTTGTTTTGTTATATTTTTTGGAAAGTAAGATATTTGAATTTCAATCTATTATTAAAATTTCAATCAAATTTTATCAATTATTACTATAACATGAAAAAGGTTTCTGTTTTAGTTATGTGTTCAACATTTCTTGCCTCGCATTTCCTGTCATCCTACATTTATCCGGATAGAAATGGAACATGCATGAAATGTATGTATTCCAAATAACGTTATATTATTTACCCTGTAAACCTTGGCACCCACCCCACATAAACAGATTTTATTTGAGAATTTTGCATCTGACATCAGCTGAGTTGGTGAGGGATGAGAACTGCTTGCATGATTGATACTTTTTAAAACAAAAATTGATGAAGAGGGGAAAAGGATTTGGTCGCATTTGATTTTTTTAGGTTCAGGATTCTGAGACATAGACATCACTCTTAAGATTTTCCCGGGCCCGTAAACAAGTGTCTAATAGTTAAAAATGATGCTTATAAAAATAAAATAAAATTTGGGAAAAAAAAATATTTTAAAAAAAACAGTTTTGCATTATTTTTTTTAATGTCAAAAGAAATTCCATTCCTTCTAAATTTCGTTTTGCCTAAAAGACCCGGGGCAAAGGGTTCTGACAAATGCAGTGAAGAGGGAAATTAAAAAAAGGCTTTTTTTTTTTACATTTTGATGTTTAATTTAAAAAACATTTCTCATTAAAATTTTTGCACTCATGGTTGGAGTTTAAAAGGGGGGGACCGGGGAGCCAGACCCACCCCAAAGGAGGCGCGTCATTCGTTGTAGACACTGCTCTATGAAGATCTTCTACCATTCTGCAAGAATGGATGGACCACTATTCCATTATGTTCTTTATGCATTTAAACTACAAATGTAATTTTTAAGCTATGTATGTTAAATTGTTAAATTTTTAAAACAGGGGTTATTTTAAGGTATCAAAAAGGCACAATCATTAAGGTTACTTCATATTGTAGCACTGGTTGAGTGCTCACTGATGCCAAGCACCAATGGAAAAATTACTTTTCATCTGTAGCTCACTTACCACGCCGCACTAGCTGGTTTTTTATATGACTTTGACGGGCTTGACATTTGTATTGAATCTGAGAGCTGACTTTGGGCGCTTATTTCCCTTTTGGGGAATGCCAGCCATACTATGGATCACTCATCTGTTTAAAAATTTCCAGTGAAAGGGAATTTTTTCAAAAAGAAGAAAAGTAATGCATTGTTTGTATGTGTTACATGAGTGTATAAAAAAAGTAACTATAATTTAGTTACTTTTGTGAATAACAAGTAATGAAACTGCTAATTTTAAAACAATTTTCCCCCAAAATAGTCCGGTGCCATTTTGCCGGGGGCTATGGAAATTTAGGGAGTCTGGGGAAATTTTCCCCAATATATATTGAACCATCCAGACACAATTCATAGTAAGACCTAAAAAAAAAATGTTAAAAGGAAAAAATTTTAGTTTTCTCTGCAATGCCTGAAAGGCTGACATGTAAAAATATTAATGTGGATATTATAGGATAACGAAGTTCAATAAATTACCAATATATAATACTAAAATTTTATAATTTTTTGTGTCATAATATAAAATTTTAAGTCAAAAAACATAACTGTTCTAAAAAATTTCTTTTTGGTTGTTATAAAACAGGTTTACAAGTATGGTTTATGGGACAGCTCGACTTTCCATCTCAGATTCGTTTTTTCATTGACAAAACAATATTTCACTAAATTTTTTTTTTCATCCAACTCTATTAAGAAAAAGAACTAGAGCTATTGAATTAAACCCTTTTGTTCATGTTATTTATTTTGAGTACAGGCCAGACATATTAAAATTACAGAAATAATTCATTCATACATCACCCACACAAAAAACCCCAAATTAGCCTGTTTATCAAAAATAAACAATTCCCAGTTACATTTTAAAAATGATTAAAAATGTTTTAAAAAATAAAAGATGAAAAGAAAAAACTACAGAAAGGTCAGAAATAAGTCAAAAAGATCGGGAACCCAAAAACCAAAATCAAAATCTAAAATCTTAAAAAAACAATGAAAGAAGCACCACCATTTTTTAAATGCAGGAGAAGCAATACAAAATTTCCCCTTTCGTAAAAAATTCCAAAAAGGTGGAGAATGGAGGGTTTTAAAAATGGTGTTGAAAAACAAAAAAAAGTAAAAGATTCAAAGACAAAAAAAAAAAATAATCTGAAAAGCCAAGCGGGACACCAAGAAGAGAATGAAGGGTGGGGGTCAAGAAGATTATAGTGATTGCTGTTTACTTTTTTGTTAAACAATAACAGTTAATCGGAATATTAATCAGTATATACTAGCTAAATAGTGGGTCATCCCATGCACCCTGCCCCGAAAACCAGTTAGAATGGAGAACGGACATCAACATATGCCCTTTAAAGGAACAAAAAATGACTGTGAACCCAGGAATGGATGGGAAAGGGCAATAACGTAGCCATGTGTGTGTGTGTGTCTCTGTGTTTTGTTTTTTTTTTTTAAATAATAAGATATTTACAAAAAACTGTAAAAACACAAAGGTTTTTGGACAAGGCTACTGTTGTATTTCTTTTTGATATGTGTTTAGGGGTGCGACCCACAACGTCTTTTTCAAGTATTTTTCACTCATTTATTATTGTGCCTTCCAAAGAAATGTTTTTCCGTACTAAGGAAAAAGCAAACTTTCACCGGTATTTTGGTATGGATTTGGGTACAAATCATCAGTTTTTTGATATCCCTAGTAAACAGCAGAAAAAAAAAACAAAAAAATATTGAACTAAATTATCCTTACCCAGCACTAACCCCCAGAAAATCTATATCTATATTCTGAATGTAAAGACAGAGAACAGCACCCTTACCAGTCATACTGAAATCAAACTGATGCTTGTGTGCCCTGTAATTTTGTCTGGGGGACCCTAATGGTGTTAAAGATTGTGATTAAATCTAATGACACAATAATGTTATTTCCTTCATCAGAAAATAAAAATATCATTGACAAAACTAGTCAATTTTGTTTTTTAACTTAATTTTTCTTTAGAAAGAAGAAATTTAAATCAATGAAAATGTGAATAGTGGATCAATTAATGCTTTTTCCCCAACAATATAGTAAACTGAGTTCAAAAAGATTTTTAAAGATGACTATTAAAAAGTTTTTTTTTAGTTCCAGCAAATTTAAAGACGATAAAAGTCCAGTTTAGAAATGGTAATTCTTTCTACTACTACATAGTACAACACAAACACAACAACCAAAAAAATAAAAAGCTGCAGGTTTACTAAAAACCCACTAATGCATAATATGATTAATTTTCCTACCTCTTCAAAGCCTGCTATGACATTTCCTTTTAAAAACAACAATGTTAAATATTTAATAAGATATGCGAATGTAGAAAAGGTATAGTTTATAATACCGGGTTCACTAGCATTTACAGCAAGCAAATTCATTTAAAAGTCTGAATAAATATGAATAAAAATGTTTGCATGTTGTTACAATAACAGGCCTTTACATAAAAATAAATCAATGATTCCCTCAAACACAAATTGTTACCCTTTATCTCTTTTCCCAATACACTGCAAAAAATAAGTAATAAAGTGTTTTTCCTGCGGGAACTAACCTGTCATCTTTATAAATTTATTTGTGCTAGCTAGATTATAATATTGAAGATTTAACCCACAACAGGTTCTGTTAATTTGCCCGCGGTGAAATTCTATTTAAAAAATAGTCCCATAATAGGGTTTTAAATTTTTTAAAATTTGATTTGCAAGGTTGCCATTATTAAAAAATACCAACATGTGTAAACCCCAATCTGAAATTTCTATCATCCTCCTAATAATTACTGTTCCCAAAAAGGGGATATATTGTTGATTTCTTTTTATTCTCTGATGTTGGCATTTTTTTTTTATTGAAATAGATTTTCTTTTTGGAATATCTTCCATTTGACATTTACTGTCTAATTGAAAACCGTGGTTACTTAAAATCATTAACGCCTGATGCCAATGGGTATTTGCACCCCCCTTCCCTTTTCATTGACTGAATAATTTTTTATTTGTCCACTTTAATCTATTGAGAAAGAAAAAAAATGATATAAGCTGCCTTCACTTGAATGCTTTTACTTTTTAGCAAAAGCTAGTAGCTTTATATAAAAAAAGTGATGATAAGACTGTTCTATTATAACAAAAAAAGGGGCAAATCAAACAAATTTCTTTTAAGTGAAATGCAGACATTATAGCTCAGAAAAAAACATAACATCCGCATTAGGGTTTAAATGTTAATTTTTTTCCCCCAAAATTTTGAATTCAAGACAAAAAAAACTAACATCAGGCATGAATCAGTAAAACATTGACAAGAACAAATGTCTCGACTTTTCCCTCCATTTAAGTTAAGGTGAAAAAATAAAACCAACTCTTTTTAAAAAGGGTAATTATATCTATTTTATTTCATGTAGTTACATATTTTAAGGCAGATAATTCATTGTTGATATATTCATTTTCAATGATCTGGTTTGGAACAAATATAAAAAAAATATCACACGGTATATGAGGGAAAACAGTGATGCTGGTTGTTGGCCCCTTTTTTGTCTGAAGTCATGTAAAAAGCACATTTAGCATGGTTCCTTCTAACCTTTGTTAACTGAATTTCTACTTTCCCACTAATTAAACATACACTGATTTTTCAATATCAGTTTTCTCATTTTGGCAGCTATAATTGTGCTTATCAATTTATTTTTGCTTTCTAAAATGCATAAAAATTTGTTTGAGTGTTTGTTTTTTGAATCTGTTACTTTTGAATTTAATTACCCTTGGGAAAATAAAAAACTTTTTTAGTCTGTACTTTAAAAGTTTTGTTTCCCTGTTTGTTCTCCCTTTTCCAGACACTCTTGACCTTTCCACATTTTTTTTGCTGATTTGTATTATATTTGTACCATTGTTAATGTATCCCTGGCACTTACAAATCATTTTCATTGGTTGTCCTATTTTAAATTTATGTCTTGTAATCTGAGTGTCACCCCAATCGTGTATTAAACTTTTTAATGAGTCATGATTGCTTCTAATCGGGGTTTCTTTTTTGACAAAATGGCATGTTTAATTGTGTTTAAATAACTAGTTATTCACAGAAACCAGCTTTGAAAATGCGGGTAAAGCCTTATTCCTGTTAGAGAAACTGTTATTTGCCAGAGTGGGTAGAGGTAGAGTTTTTCATGAATAACGAATTTTTGGAAAAACCCTTGTTTGTTTTTTATTTTTAAAGGGTTTGTTAAGGGTTTTGTGGTCTGACATGTCTATTACCGCCGTACATGCTTTTCCCTTTAAACACTTGTCACATTCACTTGTAGAAGCACCACAAAAAAAATTTTCCCAGAGGAAAATTTTCGAGGATTGATTTTCCTTTTTGGTTGAAATAATCTTGTAAATATTTCAAAAATGTCCAATTTGCATTGATGTGAATGTAAAAAAATAGAAGGTATACAATTTTTGTGAGCAGAAGGGTAACAATTAAAAGCAACATGCATTATGTAGTCCATTTATTTACACGTAACCTAATGAATAATTATTTTATTGAAATAAAAAAAATTTTTGTTATTATTTCAGCAGCACTAGGTGTCAAGAAGAAAAATACCGGTTTTTGAGACCCTTCCACACACCCAAGAAAAACAGTGTGCTGTATGCAAATGGTAAAAGATAGCTACTGTAAAATAAAGCATCAATTTGATTAAAGCAGGAAAACACAAAAACAATTATCAGAGACGCATGTTATTTTCAGATCCATGGGGCATGATGTTTAACTTTTTTTGTGGTTTATGATGTAAAAAGTTTTGACTAAGGAGAACTCCAGAAGATTACTTCCCCAGTAAACAAATTTTAAAAAACCCAGGTTAACCAATCCAGTTATGAAATTAAAAACACACCACTGTGACCATGATTGGAATAAAGACGATTAGAGCTAAAATATAAAAGAGGGGGGTGAGGGAAATCTAAAAGAATGTGTTCTAAATTAAATCAAAAAATTTAAAAAAAATGAACTGAGGAAAAAATAAGTAAGGGATGAAAGCAGACTTGTTTGCTTACACCTTGTATTTGTTGACATTTTTGGGAAACCCAAATTATATGTGAGACACTTACTCTGCTGAATTAAGTTTTTTAGATCTTCACAGACAGTAATTGAAAACCGTCAATCACCCTTTTCCCCAAAAGGCATTAGAAACACATAATATAAGCATTTTGATTTTTATAAAAGAAAATTTTATTTAAAAGTTTGTTCAAGTAAATTATAGAGTACTAGACATTAAGCCTGTTACAATAACGGGCGCTAGAACAGTATTGAAAACATTATTTGGAACAGTTATATTAAATGACATGACCTGACCTCATTTTTTTGTTGTTTTAATTTTTTTTTTAAAAAAATATTTTTGAAAGGGCCCTAAAGAAAAAATAATATTAAAAAAAAAAAGAAACGTATGAAATAAAAAGGAAAATTTAAATATTCCCTTTATTTAAAACTTTATAACAATCTGTAACGAATATCTGAAAAATTTTGGGAAAAATGTTTTTTTTTTTTTACCTCAGAAAATTTTTCAATAAAATTTCATTATAAAACATTTTTTGTAAACACTTTTGTTCGGGGACCATCAAAAAGTTAAAAAAACTTGTAAAATTTTAACTTTGATAATGCAAATATAACTGACCGGGTGAATACGGGTTTGCGAAATGGCAACTTTTTCTAAGGTTTGCCCTTGAGTTTAAATTGCCAAAGGCTAATGTAACGGGAAATTGTTCCCTTTTTATGGTAAAGGGTAATTTGTAGAGGATAGCCCAAATAAATAGGGGGAATTTTTGAGCTTATTTTTTTTTTTTACAATCGATTATTTGCTCGTATTTTTTTTGTTTTTCACCCTTTTCTTTTGTTGATGTTTATTTGCTGAACTGACTGTTCTTCCAGGAGATGTTGTTTTGATAATTTGGGGTTTTCGTTTTTTTGTCCACTTGAGGTCCTTTTTTTGGGTGGGATGTTGTTGTAGATAGGTTAGTGAACACAGGGGGAGATGTGGGGCCCCCCCAGCAATGGTTTTTTGGCGCGCCGACACGCAATCAGCATTCCCCCCCAGCAAGGTCCTTTATTTGCTTATCATACACGGCCGGGGGAACGCCATTCACTGTGTGCCCAGCTTCCAGTGTGGCCCATGGTCCCCCCAGAAAGATGCCTTTATTTGCTTATCTTTGGGGTGTTACGCCACACTGGGGTGCCACCCTCCAGTGGTGTCCGGCTTGTGACACCCTCAAAAAAGACCACCAAAAGAACACACAGGGGTTTTATTAAAGAGGATTTTTTTTAATTAAATTAAACAAACGGGAGGGGGTATTTAAAAATCTTAAAATTTAAAAAAAATTTTTTCCCAGTTTCGTTTGTTGACTGCCCCTTTCTTTCTGTTTTTATAAAGATTGATCGCAAAAATTAAAAACATGTTGATATCATTACCAAACAGAATATTAATTTTGTTTTATTTTATGCCCACATGTATGTCGTTTCAGTAACATGTTGATTTTATATTGTGAAGCCACTTATTGACAACTAAAAATATTACAGTAAAAAAGGTTGAGAAACACTGGTCTATCTTTATATACTATCTTAAAGGCTTTTTAATGGTAGATCCCTTTCAAGAGTTTTTCCATTTATGCTTATGACCAGCAAATTACAGTTGTACAAGACCTCTAAAATAAAAGAAGAACATTCACTTTGTTCTGAATTTTTGATCTTGCAATCCCTTTTTCTTTCTGAGAAAATTGAGTCATTCCTCAGAGTGACGAATTTCGTAAACTACCTGTATATCACTGACATGCCCCCACTTTGGCTTTTGTTCCTGAAAATTTTTAAGGTAAATTCCGTAAATATACACCTAATTACCATTAATTTAAAATAAAAAAAACAAGTTTTTTGACCAAAAAAACCAGAATTTTATCTCAAATAATTCCAAACTACTATACATGAAAATATTTTTTAAAAGTAAATTAGTTTAAAAAAAACCCCTAAGACAAAAACTCAATTAAAACAATTTAATAAGGCTTTTTCAGTCTTAAAGGGGTGTCCTTTTAGTTTTTTTATTGTTTTTTCAACTATTTAACTATCTTTTAGACCATGATTCTGAAGATAATGCAAGAAGACACCTGAAATAATGCAAATTTGATTTTTTCCAAAAACACTTTAATGTAAAACATTTTTTGAAAAGTTTTTTTTATATTGCCAAAATCTGTTGTTTTATACATCTTTCACAATATGAAATGTTGATGAAAAAGGGCCCGTATGTGCACCACATTTTTTGCTATAATGGCATCACAGCAACCCAAAGTTGAAAACATATGCCCACACAGGTAGTGCCCCCAAAAAATATTTTCCAAATGGAATGATATGGGCTCGTGTAAATAAAAAAAAAAAAAAATTATACTAATAAAGGCAAAGCCCCCCGAGCGCAAGACCACGCCCCTACTCCAACCCCAGGCGGATTCTAAATATTATTTCCGCACGCAGATTTCAAGACCACGAAAAACCGGTTTGTCACGCCCTCAACTGAAATTTTGGGAAACAAATTCCGCATGCAGCCTTTTCCCGTTTAGAAAAGAGCAACGGAGCGGTTTTTGATCTGTCTCGGCTAAAAAAAAGAACTGACTGTAATATATGCATGGATGATTTTGCAGGGGAAATTTTCCCCCCCATCTTCCTTTTCATCAGAAAAATCTGAATGAGAGCATGTGGCAGCTGTTCAATTGGTATATTTGGTAAGCATTCTTTTTGTACACGGGTTTTTTGTCGAGCGGGAAATTTTGCCCCAAAGGAATTAAAAATTATGCCGAAATACACAGGGCAGGTTCGATTTTTAGATTACCTTCGATGGCATAGAAAGGGATTTTTATGGAACTGAAAAGCGGTAACTTAGAGAGTAATTGGAACGTTTTTTGGAAAAAGAGGAGGATGGTTTTGTTTACAAATAACGAATTTTTGGGAGTAAAATGTTGAGATTTTTTTAAATAATATTGCAAGATGAGTTTTTATTGATGCTTTTTAAAGGGCCGGGGTAGCTGCAAAAAAGGAACTTGTTCACCCCTGGTTTGTCTATTCAAAAAAATTTACAGATTGGGGACAGGAGTTATCATTCGCACAGCGGGGTTTTATCTGTATTTTCATATTAAGATGGTTTTATAACCAAAATTAGTTTTTTTAGGGAGGGTTTTTTCAGAAGAGCACACAAGGCCTAGGTGTGAGATGCATGGTCCCCACTGACCAAGATAAATTTGATGAACCTTTTCAACCCAAAATAAACAAACTGTACAAAGGTTCAATTTTTTCCCAGGTGTCTTTTCTAAACTTCCCGGGAAATTTCATAATTAAAACTTTTTGTTACATTCTACGGTCCAACCCCTTATTATGAAGTCTTTGTTTACCGCTAGCTGCTTCTTTTCCATTCACCTTCCTAGTTTTATTTAAAAAGTTTTTTTTTCACTTTCCCCCTTCCCTTTTTACGCCTGTTTTCCATTTTACAGTCAGCCTCCTTTACATCACACCATGGTACGCACAAGTTAAAACGAATGTTTAAACATCTTACATTCACGAGTAGATTTAAGGAAAACTTCGAATGAAACTGTTATCTTTTAAAAGGGTTTACAAACACGGAAAGTAACTTCATAACAACACGCCCCCCCAAAATAACCGATTGAAAGAAATAATGATAATCAAACCTTTTATGGCAACACCATAACAGTGACAAACAATTAATTGAAATCGGGTTATGTTTTTTTAAAATGTTTCCTTTTTTTTTTTCATAAATTTTTTAACACACTATCTGCTAGGGGGGGGTATTTTCAGTAATGTAATAAACAAAACAGAGGATTATTTGTGAAACAAAAACAGAGGATTATTTTGGGGAGTCCAAATATCACAAATGAAAATTTTGTGACAGGACCCGAACCCGTCCCCCAAATAAGAGGCACAACACCTCCACTATTCTATATGCATAACTTTAAATGTAAGTATTTCCCCAGGTGTCTTTTTTTATTTATCTCCCGTTAGCAGGGGGTTTTAGGAATTTGGGGCCCCAACAAAAAAGGAAAGGACCCCGACCACGCACCAAAAAAGGAACCACAGCAAGCCAAAAGTTTAAATTCACTCACACTTTATATAAATAAAAAGGGTTTTAAAAAATATGCTGTTTTATATACTGTGATAAATAAAAATGTTTTGGGGCAAATACTGTGTTGATATAAAGTATAAAATTTGAAATTTTTAACAATTGAAATTTGCAAAACACCACTGTACCATAAAATCAAATATACATTAAAAAATACAATAACTAAAAACCAAATACTTAAAAAAAAACACACACACATACATACCCACATTAAATTTTTCAGTTCTTCAAACATTTTCAAAATTTTCTAAAACTGCTGTTTGGAGCCTTGTTTTTTGAAAGGCAATCACAAGTCCTCCATGTCCAAAGATTGGGAACACCCGCTTTTAAATTAAAAAGTGCCAGGCCCGGGGGTGTTGTCCGACTGTATGTATTTTATTTTATTTTTTTTAAACTGTTTTAATTATTCTTTTTTCTTTTATTATTTTAATTTCTTCTATGTAAAGACTTTGAAATGCCATTTTGTATGAAATGTGCTATATAAAAACTTTTTCTGTTAACAAACAATGAAATTATAATTAAAAGTTTTTTTAATTATTAGTAGTCCTGTGAGTCACCCAAAAGCTTAAAGACATCCCAAGTTTAAAGTTTGATGCACAGAATTTTTTTTTGTGGTTTTTCCAAAAGATTATCACAGTGGAATAGTTAGTAAGCATGTTGCCATTTTTTACAAAACCCAAAAAGCTATAGCAATGTCGTCATTTATGTATGATAAAAACATAACTTTCCACTGTCTTGTTTTTTTTTTATCCTCCTTTCCTTTTTCTTTTTTTTTCTTCCTGAAGCAATTCACCTTCCGAGGAAGTTTTGTATTTTCGGGAGCACAGATCGCGGGTTGGCTGGCTGCTGTCACAGGGGCCCCCCGAGGGGATCCCGATAACAGTGTCGCACTTTTTTGCATTCACTATCAAACGCCCACAGTTTGCCGCATTTTATTCAACCGCTTTTCTGGGGCCCAGGCTCTCCCCCCAAACAATTGCTTGGTTTGCCTGTTTTTCGCGCCCGGGGTTTTAGTACTGAATAAAAAGACCGGGCCTTTAACCCTTTTCTGGCAACTTTATACTTGTTATTTAAAAAACTGAAAAGGGTTTGTTTGTTCTTTTTTTTAGGTATAATGAGATTCTTTAAATTTTAAGATTCTATAGTCTACTGACAATCATACAAAAAAAAAACCAAAACAAAATAATTTTAAAAAAACATCTAGTGAATATAGGAAAATTTCAGATATGCTCATGTTGGGGGCAGCAAGTTCTTGTTAAGAACCCTTAGATCGAGGAAAGTTTCCCCCTGAATATGGGGGCACAAATGCCAATGGTTCGACCAGTTTTGGGTTGGGTACTGAAAACATATAAAACATTTTTTAAGTGACATAATTTTATTCAAAATGACACAAAAATAAAAAATAAAAGTTTTTTTTGTACTAAAAATTTTTTGGTCATATGTGACAAAATAAAATCGTGGGTGCCCTAAAGAATGAATTTTAAATTTAATTAAAAAGCATAGATTCATTTAAAATGAAATTTTAACCAGCTTTTTCATGGGAAAAAAAATGAAAATTATATTAAAGTTGATTAAAGTATGGTATAATGGGTAACTGGAGAAATTGTAAAGTTTAATTTTTTTAAACATTTAATAACTGAATAAATCATTTTCTTCAAGATCTTTTTTTTATATTATTATCCCACAGCCTCGGCAAAAAAAACCAGACTTGGGGGGGAGGATGATTTGAAGAAATGAATTACAAAGGGGGATTTGAATCATTTTCCAATTATAACCCTTATCCACACACTTTTAAACAGGTTTTATAATTCTTTTTCCCTAGTTGCTGGTTAGAAATTTCACTTTTAACCCGATTTTAAAAAAACTTTTCCCCTTAAAAATCTTTTTTTATATATTTTTTGCCCCCTAATGCCCCCAAATCTTTGGATGTTACAAAAAAACCCTGACCCGATGGGGAAAGGGGATTTTACAGAAATGACATTAAACAGAGGGAATTGAACCTATGACTGCTCCAAGTGAAAAACATCCATTCATGTTCATTTTCCATTTTGAAAACTTAACAATGAAAAGAAAGTGTGAAGTACTGAAATGTGATTTGTCTTTTAAAATTGAACCTTCAGTCTTTCTTAAAAAGCCTAAACATCCAGGAGAAAAAATCGCAAATCACTGAAAAGTGTATTTTGCCAAACATACTAATAAATGGGAAAGCCCCCCACTGACTGACTGACTCACGACTGACTGACTCATCACAACTCCAACTTCCGTAAATTTTTTTAAAAATATGTGTTGGTAAAAGCACTATATATATATGTAATTCCTAAAAGATAATATAAGGAAAAGAGAAATTGAAATTTGACATCTAATGTACAGATCCCGGTCAAAAAATTTTTAAATTTCATTGTTTCGGGGATAAGAGCGCAAAGTTTTTAAAGGGAAAATTTGTTCAGTAAAAGTGAATTGATTGCAAAATTTACCCAAATAAAAAAAGAGGCAAGTTGAATAAAATGGGTAATAATAAAAAATAAAAAGAGTTTCAGTGGGGTTTTGGGGGTATTTAATAATATTGTTTGCCCGTTCAGGAGTTTGTTTTATATAGACTTGAAAGAAAGACTGTGCTCACCCAAAAAGTTGGAACTTCTACCAGGTGCATACTTGTTGAGTTGATCAAGTGTAATTAAAATTATACAGCCCGTTAAGATCAATTTAGGGTATCTATTTAAGTTGGTAAGCCCAAAAGTTAACATTCCCTTCTTCAAAAATCTAACCTTCCTGAAGTAAAGGGGGTTATGGTGAGCCTTTTTGGGCAATAAAGATACTTTATGCTCATCGGTCATTAGGAAAGGGCTCAAAAAACCCTTAAAGCTGCTGGGCCCACCACAAGACCCCCCCCGAGGGAAAAATGAGTGGGTTTCCCGTTGCTTTCAAGTTAAAGACCAGGGCCCATGTATAAACGGTGGTGAAAAAAAGTTTAAATTTTCCCCGCTCCCTTGCAATGATAAAACCAAACTTGGGCAAAACCAAACTTTTTACCCCGCTAAAGCTTGCGTTTTAAATTCTCTGCTCGGTTTTTCAAACTGGCAAAACCAGCGCAAAGCAGTGCTTTTTTCCAGTGTGGTTTTTTCTTTTTTGATCCACATCCCTGACACGTTTTATCAAAACACTGAAATAAACTGCATATTGTTTATTAGTTTAAGGTATCTGATTGTAATTAACCTGAAAAATATAATGGTCCATGAATGGCCAAAAATATTCCAAAACCATAGCTGCTTTCGTTGTTTCCTTTTGTGTCCCCCTTATTTTTCCCACTGTATCTAGGGGGAATCCAGCCTCAGCAGCTGAACGGAAAGAGAATTATCAGTATATTCACACATTTTGCCTCATCCATGCTGTCATTTGAACTGTCTTTTGGCAAAAAACTTTAGAGCCCTTTTTTATACGGACTTTTGGGTTTCAAAACAGTTTAATCCCAGGAACTATAATCACAATCAATCAGTCCCTCAAGTGCTCCTTTTAGAACTGTTTTAATTATTAGTACAATCACCCCACTGTAAACTTGATACATTTATAATATTAAACCTGAGCCACTTTTTTAAAGAGGGATTGATGAAATGCAGCAAAATATGTTTATTACATTATACAGATTGTATATTGTTAATAATTTAAATGTGAGGGCAAGGCAGGAGGAAAGGGGGGCCCCGTTCACAGATTGTTCCTGCCTCACGCTGTATTTTGTTGGGGGTCATCACTAAGGATAGATGGGTAGAATAATTAAAATGTACTACTAAGATATTTTAATGTTCCTTAAAAGTTTAGAAGAATTGCATTCTAAGTTTTCAGATGGCTTAACATCATACACGGGGATTTTGTGGCGATTGGTTACTTGGAGAAATAAAAGGAAGACAGGAATTGGGTTAGTACGCTTGAGAGAACAGTACCCGCAATAAATTATTTTATCGGGGCCCACGGCACAGCAAGCATCTTGCATGAGGCATGAAAATCTGACAGGGGAATCGCACTATCACTGTGCCACTGTGTTCTTTGGGTTTTAAAAACATGCTTTTTAAATCCATCATTAGAAAAAAGAATCAAATACATCCAGTATTTTAATTATTCAGAGCTGTAATATCAAATATAATGGGTTCTATGTCCTTGGAGGAAGAGGCAAGAAAGATTCAAAATAGAGAATAGAAGAAACATACAAAGAGTTAACGTACTTTAGTTACATGGTATTTGAGAAACTAGTAAATTAAACAATTTAAAGATAAGTTTATGATGTTCTACTTTTAAAACAAAAAAAAACTATGCATTAAGGGGAAATTTTGAGATTAAAGTGGAATTTCAGCTTTTTCCCACTGTTGGGCCCATTTTTTTCTTTTCTATGTACCCAATAAGCTTCATATAACACTTAGAGGTCAGACCGCTTTTTACAGCAATTTGATATCTGACAACTTTTTTTTTAGACTGGTGACTTTTGGGGAAATTGAGTTTTTTAGTTTTTCCCGACTTTATGTCACCGATCAACTTCCTTTGTTGTTTATACCACTGCTTAAACCAACAAATAGTACGTTTTTTTTTGCTCCACTTGGTATTCGCTGGAAAATTTGCCATTTTCCCCATGCTTTTTTCCATTGCCTTTTCACAGAGGGTGAGCTTAAGGGCTATTTATATTGATTTGCTATTCAAAGAGGCATAATTTTGGGGGAGTTTGGGAGCACTAGGGTGCAGATTTTTATTTTCTGTTGACCGGGATTTATGGAGGAAGAATTTGAAGTTGGTGAATGAATATTTACACTGATTTTCATTTCTGCTTTTTTCCATACGCCATGTTTTAGTGTGAATTCACGCACCCCTGTTTTGCATGAGGCCCCAGCTCTTGGTTTTGTTGATAATTTTAAAGATATTTGTCCTTTCATCGCTGTGTCAGAAAGCATAAATCTTTGCTGTAAGTTATCTCATTACTGTTGATGTATTTCTGTTTATACAAAGAAATAAAAAACACTCTGATTATTTGTTTTCCACATTCCGTAATACAAAGCCCCCACTTGGGAAAAAGTTTAATCCAGATTGTGCAGTTGAAGATGAAATAAGCAATTTCATTTTATCAACATAAAGTTATTTAAAAGTAACTGCATTAAAAAAAAATGAGTCGAATAACTTGTCTTGTTGGGAATCAGGATTTTGATAAAAAATAATAAAACATTTGAATTTAATGCAAAATTTGTATTAATTTTCACAAATTTTAGACCTTAGTGTTTTTTTAGAGTTGGGTCTAAAATGGGAAAAAACCAAAACCTAGCCTGAAATGCATAAAAATATAAACTTTGGGCAAATATTTATTATCATATTAAAAATTTTTTCGAGGGAGAAGAAGGGGTTAAAGAAGAGAAGGAAACATTTTAAAAAAAACGAACATTTGCTTTCATTCGTTTGCATAAGCACAGTCCTTCACCAGTTTTTAAATTAGTTACAAAGGATCAAAAGTCTCATTTATACCCCCCATCCCCCTTTATTAAATTTATTTTCAGTCGATTCGGTGTCAAGAACTTAATTTAAAGTTGCTTTACACCTTTCTTTCCTATTTTAACTCTAAAAGGATCCAAAGTCTCGCTTTATATTTTGCCCTCATTAAACTTGTATCCCGGGAAATCATTCCCGTGGTGACAACAAGCAGATGTTATAAACTTAATTTAAACTTATTTTACACCCGGGGTTTGTTTTCCCCGTAGTTGCACTTAAAATGCTTGGCGCCCCCGCCAAATTTTTTTGCTGCCTTCTCAATTGTGTAATGCGCGTTCCCGGGTCTTTGAGCTCTTCCTTTTTCTTGATCAGCTCAACGTTCACGGATCTTGGGATGCCACGCTTTATTCAATGTTAGCTAAGACCCGCACTTGTTTCCAAGCAATTTTCCCCGTAATCCAAAGTCTCGCTTATACCCCCGGGGTTTTCATTAAACTTGATCCGAAAAAGACGCGTAGGCATGACAAAGCCCAGCAGCGTGTTCATAAACTTAATTTAAACTACGGTTTAACCTGCTTGTTTTTGCAAAGCTGCACTTTTGAAAAGCCCTAGGCCACCGCTTCATATTCTTTGTTGCCTTCTCAATTTGTAAGGGTTATTCAGGCCCTTTTTGGGGCCTTCCCCTTTTTCTCACGACTGCCTCCCGTCAGTTCACGTGAGCCGCCCTTTTGTGTGGTCTTGTGTCCACGTTTTTTTTTAATGTTAGCTGAGACCCACACTTAAAAGTTTCTCTCGATTTTTTCTGAGTTTGTGCCAAAAATAGACCATCTACCGCTTGATAAGCACGTCCTTCACCCGCAATATTTTACCAATATGGGCATAATAGGGGGGGCGGTGATGCGGGGCGAATCCGGGTCACACGGCACCCAGCTGATTTTAGCGATAATGGTCGAAAATAGGGTTCCCGTTATGACCCAGGGAGAATTTTGAAATGAAACCTGCTTAACTTTTTTAAGAAACAAGGAATGAGCCCCCAAATTTTCCCCTTTTCCACACGGAAGTTGGAGAATTAGGGTGAGTCGGGCAGGGGAGTTAGTGAGGGCTTTGGGTTTTTTTTATATAGATCAACAGTGATACTGATGTTTATATAGACAATGACAGCAGTAAACCAAAAAAACAAAATGTAATGAACACAACAGCATATATTAAAAAAGTAACAGATGGTACAGTTTTTTTAAGAAACACAAAAAGCAATTTTCCATGAATGGCTGTTAAGCCAGGGCTGAAGGATGAAAATGCCCCCCGAATCTAACAATGTGAGTACTAATGGCCTTTACAAGTGTTTTATGTCCTGGGCAGAAGGCAGATACAGCATATTAATATCTGCTAATATAATCACCTCCACAGTGCTTTGAGACAATGAGCTAAAAAGCACGCTGGCAGTGTCTCCACCTGTAGCATTTATAATAATGAAGGTATCTAGGCATTCTCAGGGGATGTCTAAGGGAAAAAAAGGCATAGGGGGGGCCCCTTGAATACTTTCCCGTTATTCTTATGATGGTAGTTGGTATTTTGTAATTATAATATTTACTACACCCTGTCATTTTATTTAATCATTAAAGTCACAAACAGAAAGGGAAAGCCCTCACCACCACTGACTCACTGACTGACCCATCACTAATTTCCAACTTTATAGGTAGAAGGCTGAAATTTTGGGAGGCTCATTCCTTACAAAATTTTTTTTACGTTGGGGGTTTCATTTCGAAATTCTACGCCGAATTCAAAATGGGAAACTATTTTTCCATATATAATAGAGTTTTAGGGGGGAAAAATTTCGGGGAACATCACGCCCCCCAATCAGGAACTGACCGTCAATGCAGTACGTAGAAAAAAAGGAAGAGCTCCAAAAGGGTGAAGAAAAAACAAAACAATTGAGAAGGGGAAAATAAGAAGGGAGCAGTGAAAATACAAGTTTTTCATGAGTGAGCATTGAAAAAAAGCAGGGAAAACCCAAAGTTTTAAAAAATTCATAGAATATGCCTGCTTTTTCCTTTAGGGTAATGCAGGATACAAGTTTTAAAGAGAGGACGGGGGATAAACGAGTTTTTTTCACTTTGTAATAAGTTAAAAATTGAAGGGGAAGGGGTGTTATAAATTCGGGGATGGGTTTTTGGGGTTGAATTAATGGGTGGGAGTGATGTCATCATCTCCCCCCCCTTCACCCATTTCGCTTGAGCTGCGGGAACATCTCCCACGCTACCAAAACTACAGAAAAACCACAAAAACACCCCGTCCAGGTTTCTCCCCCAATGTATTCCCCTTCCCCCTTTAACCCTCTGATTTCCATTTCCCAACAGATTCATTTTGCAACCGCCACGACAAGAATAACTTGGGGCAGACCTAAGCAGTAAAGGGCCTTAAAAGGGAAAAACTATAAGAATCGTAAACAACAATAAAAAGTACAGAACCACAAGGATGATGGCCTTATATGGCGTCATTTATAAAGAAAAGGGTAAGCTGTGTGGGGCCACACAAAAAAAGCAAGGGAAACCCGAATGGGTCCTGGATCGTCTATACCATCTGATTCCATTTCAATTGAAATGCCCCAAATTTAGTAAGGCCTTGTTTATGAAATTTAATAAGTCTCAGGGGCACACCCTTTTAAAGGTTGATTTTATTTGAGGCAACATTGCTTTTCCTGACAAAAATATATGTTGATTTCAAAAAATAATATATATATATATAACACCCCATCAAATTGTCAAAAACGAACCACACCCTGGCGCTGACGCCCAGGTTCGACCCGAGGGAGCAGGGAATTTTACTGCCTGATGAGCCCAGAATTAGGACCCAACATTTTTCCCTTTTTTTGGATTATTTGACAATAAATATTTTAAAATATTCTTTTATATATATCAGACCCATTCTTTACCCTTTTACCCCTTTTTGGGTTTGAGAAGAAGAGAAAAAAAATGAGGTTAACGAGAAAAAAAAATCACCAATTGAAGCTTTATGAATAAGGATACTTTATTCGCCATCAATTGTTTTGGTAAAGCTATACTAGTGTAATCCTCCTTCCATGTTATAATTTTTCCGCTGACAAGCCATGATTAAATGAACAGTAAAAAAGTAACAGTGAAGAGGGTGACTTATTCAGGCAGGCAGCTACAGCTCAATAGCTTCGAATTTGGATATAAGTAGGTTCTATTTAGTCGCCAGAAATATCTTTGGTAGGAATGAAAGTTGAATTTAGTCTTAAATTTCATGATGAAGAAAACTTTATGCAATGATGACTAAATTTAACTTACATTCCTACTAAAACATATTTCTGTCGACCAAATAAAAATTACTTATATTTAAACTTTAAATAGAACTTGAACAGATAGATAGTTCATAATACCCACGCAGCACTAAGTGTAATGAAGAGCAGTAGTCATCCGCTTTTAAAAGCAGCTATTGACACTGATACAAATAGCCTGCCCATTTAATTATTTAGGAATGGATAGATAAATTAAGATTTGTACAAATAAAGTTTTTAATTTTTCTTCCTCGATGGATTCTGGACACCCCAGCAACAGCTGCTCGCACCCCAAGGAGATATATATATATAGATATAGATATAGATATACATATATAGATAGATAGATAGATATAGATATATAGATTAGATAGATAGATAGATAGATAGATAGATAGATAGATAGATGTGTATGTATATGTGTGTATATATGTAGATATGTGTGTATATATATATATTGTCACGCACGCGAGTAGGAGGTCATGGATTGATTCGATAGCACCTGGGAACTATTCACGCCAGGAATGGCGGGTATTAACTTTCTCCTCTGCTTCCCCGTAGAAAGAAAGACCTTCCTGCACCATAGGCCTGGATTGACCGCAGTGCATACTTCGCTCTCCTCCGCCATCTTGCCCTGACGCTCATCCTTCCCATCCTCCCTGCGGTCCTTCCCGCATCCCCCCACTTTCCCCCCTTCCCCAAAGTTCCGGAGTCGTCGCGTATGAACTGTTTGTTTGTTCAAAGACCCGTTTTCTTTTTCTGTACAATAAATTTTTTAATGGGCCCCC
>NC_053164.1:53226177-53250030 GCF_016835505.1 Polypterus senegalus
CTATCCTGAAAGACCAGACAGGAGCAGTATTGATGGCTGCCACAGAGTATGGCAAGGGTCGAATGGTAGTTTTGGCCACGAGCAATACCTAATGGCACCTCAGCTTCACACGCTTGTAAGTAACTGTGTGAGATGGATGAAATCGAATCCAGATGCTGTCGTGGGTCTTCCAAAATTCTATGAGGGTGTTGCAAGCATTCTCACTGCCGCTGGCCACAAGGTGAAAATATCAGACAAGTTTGATAACAGCATGGGAGTGTTCTTTGTTAATGGACAGGAACAAATCTCACAGCTCCCGGAACTTACTGAATTTATCAAGGGAGGTGGGGGAGTCATGATTGGAGCCCAGGCTTGGTGCTGGTGCAGTGAAAACCCAGGCAAAGATCCCTTGGCTCACTTTCCTGCAAACAAACTCACAGGATTAGCAGATATCTATTTTGGACCAAATAAAAGACCCCGGGGATATTATACAATTCATACAACAACATCTGAGGCGTGAGTATTGTTGGATCACCTTTATTTTAGTATTGTTTATTTATTTCAGTGTCTTCTCCAGTTTTTTGCTGTGATTTTACAGTTCATAATAAATTTCATATCCTCAGATAACAGAAATTCTATTAAAGAATATTCATATGATTTAGTACATTGTCTAATGAAAGACAACTTAGTGGAAGGGTAGAAATGATATTTAAAATATTTTCTCCTTATTTTTATTTTGTTTTTGAAAACCACGTGAATGATGGTAAATTGCATGAATGAAAAGTATGCCATATTGCTTTTTCAACTTCTCGCAAGTGTCTGCGTTTCACTGAGTTTGGGAATATACTAATTTGATAAGTTAATCAGAATTAAAGACTGCTCTATTATTAGCCAAGATAGATCTGACATGTTTTCCTACACTTTACAAGTGAGCATTTTTTATGTTCCTTAAGAAATAACAATACAATATGTGCTATCATCTGACATTCATATGGGTTAAACTGTCTCATGTTTTTGTGTTACAACAGGCCAGAAAAGGTTATAAAAACAACCCAGCACATGCCTACAAGCTACAATCTGTTGGAGAACATCACTCATTTGGATTTGAACTTTAACGCAGACCCCGGAGAATTGGTTGTGAAGTCGACTAAGGCAATTCCTATCCTGAAAGACCAGACAGGAGCAGTATTGATGGCTGCCACAGAGTATGGCAAGGGTCGAATGGTAGTTTTTGGCCACGAGCAATACCTAATGGCACCTCAGCTTCACATGCTTGTAAGTAACTGTGTGAGATGGATGAAATCGAATCCAGATGCTGTCGTGGGTCTTCCAAAATTCTATGAGGGTGTTGCAAGCATTCTCACTGCCGCTGGCCACAAGGTGAAAATATCAGACAAGTTTGATAGCAGCATGGGAGTGTTCTTTGTTAATGGACAGGAACAAATCTCACAGCTCCCGGAACTTACTGAATTTATCAAGGGAGGTGGGGGAGTCATGATTGGAGCCCAGGCTTGGTGCTGGTGCAGTGAAAACCCAGGCAAAGACCCCTTGGCTCACTTTCCTGCAAACAAACTCACAGGATTAGCAGATATCTATTTTGGACCAAATAAAAGACCCCGGGGATATTATACAATTCATACAACAACATCTGAGGCGTGAGTATTGTTGGATGACCTTTATTTTTTTTTATTGTTTATTAATTTTAGTGTGTTTTCCTGTTTTTTACTGTGATTATACAGTTCATAATAAATTTCGTGTCGTCAGATAACTGAAATTCTGTTATAGAATTTTCATATGAATTAGTAAGTTGTTTAACTAAACACAACTTACTAGAAGGGTGGAAATGATATTTAAAATATTTTCTTCTCATTTTTATTTTATTTTAATAGAATAGAATTATCCTGTATATTATAAGAAACATCAGCAACATTAATTTCTATAGCACTTTTTCGTACACAGAATCTGGCTCAAAGCGTCTCAAAAAATGTCAAACAGTTACACAAAAAAAAAACCAGATTAAATTTGGAAAGAGTTTTAATGAATAAGTAAGAAAAAATGAATCAATTCTTGAAATAATTTCACTTTCTATAATATATTATAATGAGTATTGCATTTCTTTTGATATTTATTTGTTCCTGCTATTATAAACATTATTTTACATGGTAGTGTGCTAATGTAATCAAAAAATAAACGTTTTAAACATGAAATAATTTCTATATTTTTCAAGTTACTTGTCAATATTGTGATAAATCACCTTCTTAACATAATCCATTAAGCAGCAGAATTAAAAGGTTAAGGTGTGTGAGCTTTTAAAAACATTTTACTATTAAAACCTTTTAAATGTAAAATTGGCAGCTCATAAACCATTTAAGAATATAAAAACTTCAACTATACACACTATTTCATCATTTTGTTCTTGTGATTAAAGAATACCTAATTGGAAACCTGAAAAATAAATGACTAAAATAATTTGTAAATTTTCATATAATTTATTAATAAAAAAAATGCAATATTTTTTGTGTTTGATTGATAACTTTCTGAAATTAAATTAAATACATTAAGAAAATGAGTACATTAAAATTGTATGGATTATAGGCTGTCATATTGTTCTTACATTTGTCAGTAATAGAAGATAATGAAAAATTGAGCCACGCTCAGAGGTTTGTTTCTGTTTCAGTAAAACTTCAGATACAGGCTTGTACTGTATAAGTGAAAAACATATATATTTATAAGAGGCAATTGTTATCATATTTACAGTATTATTTAGAGTTCTTTCTGCTGAAATGCTCCATGTTTTTACTATCTTTTGACAGGTCAAAAACATTTTTTAAGACATCTGCTCAGGTGCCCGCAATTTTCCAGCTACTTGAGAACATAACTAAATTGGATTTGAACATTGAGGCAGACCCTGGCGAACTGGTAGTCAAGTCGACTAAGGCAATCCCCATCCTAAAAGACCAGGCTGGTGCAGTATTGATGGCTGCCACAGAGTATGGCAAGGGTCGAATGGTAGTTTTTGGCCACGAAGCATATCTAAAAGAGCCCAACATCCAAATGCTTATATGCAATTGTGTGAAATGGCTGAAATCAAATCCAGATGCTGTGGTGGGTATCCCTAAATACTGTGAGAGTGTTGCAAGCATTCTGACAGCCGCTGGTCACAAGGTCAAAGTATCAGACAAGTTTGATAGCAGCATGGGAGTGTTCTTCATCAACGGACAGGAACAAATCTCACAGCTCCCGGAACTTACTGAATTTATCAAGGGAGGTGGGGGAGTCCTGATTGGAGCCCAGGCTTGGTGCTGGTGCAGTGAAAACCCAGGCAAAGATCCCTTGGCTCACTTTCCTGCAAACAAACTCACAGGATTAGCAGATATCTATTTTGGAGCAAATAAAAGACCCCGGGGATATTATACAATTCATTTGACAACTTTTGAGGAGTGAGTATTCTTGGATCACCTTTATTTTTTTAATTGTTTGTTAATTTCAGTGTGTTCTCCTGTTTTTTACTGTGATTAAACAGTTCATAATAAATTTCATGTCCTCAGATAACTGAAATTCTTTAAATAAGTATTCAGATTATATAGTAAGTCGTCTAATGAAAGAGAACTTAGTGGAAGGGTGGAAATGATATTTAAAATATTTTCTTCTCATTTTTATTTTATTTTAAGAGAATAGAATTATCCTGTATATCACAAGCAACATCAACAACATTAATTTCTATAATACTTTTTCCTACACAGAATAAAGCTCAGTGTCACAAAAAATGTCAAATAAATAGTTACAAGAAAAGAAAAACAAATTAAATTTGGAAAGATTTATAATGAATAAGTAAGAAAAAATGAATCAATACATGAAATAATGTCACTGTCTATATTAAATTATAATGGGTATTGCTTTTCTTTTGATATTTATTTGTTCCTGCTATTATAAATATTATTTTACATGACAGTGTAAGTTATGTGCTAATGTAATCAAAAATAACCTTTTAAACATGAAAGAATTTCTATATAGTTTTCAAGTTACTTGTTAATATTGTAATAAGTCACCTTCTTTACATAATCCATTAAGCAACATAATTAAAAGGTTAAGGTGTGTGAGCTTTTAAAAACATTTACTAATAAAACCTATTAAATTTAAATTTGGCAACTCATAAACCATGTATAAAAATTAAAAGTTTAAGTATACACAGTATTTCATCATTTTGTTCTTGTGATTAAAGAATCCCTAATTGGAAACCTGAAAAATAACTTACTAACATAATGTGTGAAAGTTCATATAATACATTAATAATCCATCCATCCATTTTCTAACCCGCTGAATCCGAATACAGGGTCACGGGGGCCTGCTGGAGCCAATCCCAGCCAACACAGGGCACAAGGCAGGAACCAATCCTGGGCAGGGTGCCAACCCACCGCAGGACACACACAAACACACCCACACACCAAGCACACACTAGGGCCAATTTAGAATCACCAATCCACCTAACCTGCATGTCTTTGGATTGTGGGAGGAAACCCACGCAACACGGGAGAAGCGTGCAAACTCCACGCAGGGAGGACCCGGGAAGCGAACCCGGGTCTCCTAACTGCGAGGCAGCAGCGCTACCACTGCGCCACCGTGCCCCCCACATACATTAATAAAAAATGTAATATTTTTGTGTTTTATTCATAACTTTCTGTTATTAAATATCAATACAATAAGAAAATTAATATATTAAAACTGTGTGGATTATAGGCTGTTATACTGTTCTTACATTTGTCAGTGATAGAAGATAATCAGAAATTGAGCCACTCTCAGTGGTTTGTTTCGTTTCTTTTTCAGTAAAACTTTAGATACAATCCTGTACTGTATAAGTGAAAAAACTGTATTCATTAGGAGGCAATTGCAATGATATTTACAGTATTATTTAGAGTTTCTTTTGCTAAAATGTTCCATGTTGTTGATGTCTTACGATAGGTCAGAAACATTTTTTAAAACATCTGCTCAAGTGCCCGCAATCTTCCGGCTGCTGGAGAACATAACTGAATTGGATTTGAACATTGAGGCAGACCCTGGAGAACTTGTAGTCAAGTCGACTAAGGCAATCCCTATCCTAAAAGATCAGGCTGGTGCAGTATTGATGACTGCCACAGAGTACGGCAAGGGTCGAATGGTAGTTTTTGGTCACGAAGCATATCTAAAAGAGCCCAACATCCAAATGCTTATATGCAATTGTGTGAAATGGCTAAAATCAAATCCAAATGCTGTGGTGGGTATTCCTAAATATTACGAGAGTGTTGCAAGCATTCTCACAGCTGCTGGCCACAAGGTCAAAGTATCAGACAAGTTTGACAGCAGCATGGGAGTGTTCTTCATCAACGGACAGGAACAAATCTCACAGCTCCCTGAGATTACTGAATTTATCAAGGGAGGCGGAGGAGTCATGATTGGAGCCCAGGCTTGGTGCTGGTGCAGTGAAAACCCAGGCAAAGATCCATTGGCTCACTTTCCTGCAAACAAACTCACAGGATTAGCAGATATCTATTTTGGAGCAAATAAAAGACCCCGGGGACATTTCAAAATTCATAAGACATCATGTCTTGAGAGGTGAGTATTATTTGTGAACAGTGTTTTTTTTTTCTCACTTTTTGGGGATGTGGTAAATGTTATATGTATGTCCCAGTCATGAATGAAGGCATGGACATTGCAGAGGGGGTCTTGATTAAAATACTACCTGTATTATATTTAACTTTTCTCATTGTTATAATATGAAAGTGAATTTAGTATAAACTTGGAAAAGACTCTGATGAATTTCTTCTCCTTTAAATTCTGAAAAGCAATGCCTACATTGAAAGATCAGATAGGTATCAGATAGGTACAGTATTGTCTATATAGTATGGCACAGTAGTATTCCAAGGGTGAAATGGTTGTGCTTAGTTATGTGAAATGCAGGAACAATCCTCATTCTGCATATGCTAGGTCTTAAATAACTTTGTGAGTTAGCCAAATCCAAGTGCTATAGTTGGTCTTCCTAATTTTTTTAAAGATTTTGCAGGCTTTCTCATTGTGGTAATGGATGAAGTGAAAAATATCAGATTTTTTTCATAGCAGCATGGGTGTCTTCTTTATTATTTGGCAAGATGAAATTGGGGAGCTTCGTGAAATAGCAAGGTTCTTCAAGATAGGCAATGGAGTATTAATTGGAGCACATTCATGGTGTTGGAACAATTGCAATCATGAGAAAGATCTAAGGGTGAATTTTCTGTGAAATTAAATCACCTATCTGGGAAATGTTGATTTTGGACCAACACATTGTCGTGGACTTTGTGAATATTGTCCTAAAAAGCAATTTGAGACTATGCATCAGTTTTGCCATTCGATGTATTCATTGTATTGATATTGCTTTACTTCATACTGCATTATTTAGGGTCTCTGCCTGAAGCTGTCAATATGAGAGTAAATTGTAAATTAATTATTCACAGCTAGATTTTACAGATTTCTTGTTTTGTAAAATGTATATGTCTCAGTACTCTGACAAGGATGCTTTTCTCTTTCTTCTGACTTTGTCATGCTTTATGCAGATGATGGTACAATATATTATCATCTTTTTAAAGATGATCTGTTATTGATAGTTGACCTTTGGTGGTCCAGAAAAAGTAAATCAAATGTTCACCTAATTCACAGATATTTGAGATGTGGAAGAGTACTAGGAGAAAAGCCACATTACCATAACAGAGAATATGCAAACTTCACATAATCAACTACAAACCACAAACTAATCCTTTGTCCCTGAAGCCGCATGGCATTTCAATAACCTCTGCAGTACCACTCAGAAGTATATGAAAACCATTGCTGGTGCCAGTTGATTTAGTAACTATAATACACATATTTCAAATCAGAAATAATCATTTTTTAATATATTTAATTATAAGCTAAATGTTTAAGTTTGTGCATATACGGCACATTTAAGATAAATGCAATAAAATTCAAACTAAACACATCAAGAGTGCATCACATTATTCCAAATACAGTTAAACCACAAAAATGCATCATCATGCCGAGCTGATTATTAAGTTTTAGCCAAAATATTAATTTATCAAAAATATAATGACTTTTTTGCAGTAAAATTATTTTACATTATTAAATATGGTGAAAAGTCACAACCAGACTAAACTTGGTAGCAATGAAGTGATCCAGTCAGGGCTCTCCCTTCAAAGGATATTCACGTTTAAGTTCCTGATTGCCCCTTGCACATGAGAACATTAAAAATACCTACTAAAATACAGTATCAGTACATTATCAATTAGTACACATACTTATGCACTTTTAAATTTTCACAATGCGGGTTGCACTTGTAGTGTTCACATCTTGAGCTGAATATTCTTTAAAATGAATGTGTGCCGTGGTCAACTTTTGACAGCTGCCCTTCCTTCTGGGACAGAGCTTGGTTCTTTGTTTAGCTGTCATTTCTTGTTTGTTGGCACACCACATTGTACCTGTGTTAATGCCAGTAAAATAAAATGCTGGTTAAAGCACAAAGCCTTAGTTAAATGTGACATGAACATGAACTGTGAGCTCAGTTTTAGTAGACTGGGGTAGGAAAATGGATGGATGGATAGTATAAGTCTGACTAAAAAAGCATTCAAATAATTTCAGATTTGTAAAATTTCAATATTTTAAGTTACAATTTTTCAAAGACCTACCCTTACCTTGCTTTTTCATTCTTTGTGATCTTTATTATCATACCACGCTCAGACCTGCTTAATCCAAATTCAGGATTTCAGAGACTAGGACCAGTTCTAGCAGCACTGGGTGCAAGGCGTGAAACAGCCCTCGTGAGGACGCCAGTCCATCACGGGGCTTAAAACTTTAATATGGTGGTTCTCAGCTTCAGTCCTGGGAGCCCCATGTGGCTGTAGGTTTTCTTGCCAACCAATTTTTTTCTTTAATTTGACTTCAAAAATTAAAAACTGGCTAAGAAGAATTTTAACTGAATGATGCAGAGGGATAAGAATTCTTTTCTTTTTTGATTTTTAATTTTGGTTCATTTTTAATATTCTGGTTATTTAATCCACTAGTTACTACTAAGTCGGTAACACTAAGACGTTGCCCTTTACCATTCAGCGTCATTTGCAATGGTGTCTGTTATGCTAAACATTCATTCAGCATTTGGAATCAATCAAGAGAGCAAACACCACAGGAAATTTGAATTAAAAATAAAATGACAAAACATTTAAGCATTTAAAGATATCACAAAAATATAAATACTTTGTAATTTCTTGTGAATGTAATGTATGAATATGACACTGAATGCAAAATAAGAAAAATTGTAAAGGCCAACCAATTAAACATTGAAAACAATTCGATATAAAAATGATTATGAAACTGGTATGAACAAAAATACAGGACTGAACGTGAAAACCCCTGCTTTAATATTTATCTGTGTTGTAGTTCCTTGTATGAGAAATATGATGTATTGATCAAAAATCCAAGTGATGCCTTAATACAGTTTATACTGACAATTTATGCCATGTATCTCCTCACAGATTAGTCATCTTTAGTTTAACTGCATGGCTCTATTCAAATTTGCTTTAAACTGTCGTATTCATTTTCCTGATTTTTTCCCAGGAATCATTTTATTTTACAATACTGAAAACAAAATCAGACATAATATTCTAAATAATTGAATATATTGATTTAATGAAAAGTGTTTTGATCTATGCACATTTTCTTCTGAAATGCTTTTAAGCATTTTATTTACTTTTCTTATTGCCTACCACCAAGCGTAACTGAAGAAGTTAAACTTACATTCAAATTCAGCTGTACTTTTATTTGTATATATCTATATAATAATAATATATATTATTTTAGCCCATCCATATACCACATAACTTATCCAGTGCAAGGTTGCAGCCAGCCAGAGCATGTACTGGTAGAATTTATGTGTAAGGTAGGAAGAAACCTGGAAAAACAGTGCAAGTCCCATTGCAGGACATAGCCGTGCACACACCGTCACTCATTCAGTGTCAGTTCAGAGTCGGCCATTAACTTAACCTGCATGTCTCTGGAATAAAAACGTATAAAAACACAGAGAGAGAATGTTAGATCTCCACCAGTGTAGTCTCCAGACTAGGTGTTAAATCTGGGACTCTGCACATTTTAGACGGCAGAGCAAACCACTGTGCCAGTTTGTAAAATGAAATATTTGTCAGTTTATATTTTATATAACTGATTTTGGAATACACACAATAGCCAGACCCTAGGCGCAATGGTTGTAACTAGTGAGATACAGACGCTGTACACATGTAAACTGAGTGCACACACGATTGGGGTTTTATAAAGAAAAAGAGATATTTTAAAAAGGGAGGACAAGGATTCAAGGTGAAGCCTAGTAATCTAAGCCTTTGTGATGTAGGTTACCTGAATGCTTACTGATTTACCATTACATAATTTTTACTGAATGGTGTATTTGTTCTTGAATGATTTTCATAAGAATGATCAAAGTTGAATGCAGTGAGCAACAGAGAAATAGAAAAGAGAATTTAAGTAGTGAAACTTGATGATAAGAGTAAGGAAAGTACTAAAAATACAGGGAAGGTGAATTGTAAATATCTGTACTAATTATAACACTTACATTTTATTGCATTATAAGCTATTTTGTGTTTATTAAAAATAACAGATGTAATGGGATCAACATGCTACTTTATATATTGTTTTATATTGTATCTCAACACCTATATTTGTTTCATAAGGTTAAAACAAGGAGCACATGAAGCATTTGGTGCATTTGGAATACACATAGCACATGGAGAACATGGAGGATATGGAATTCATGGAGAACATGGAATGCATGGAGAACATGGAATTCATATGGCACATGAAATTCAAGGAGAACATGGAATGCATGGAGAACATGGAATCCATATGACACATGGAAAACATGGAGAACATGGAAAACATGGAGAACATGGAATTCATATGACACATGGAATGCATGGAGAACATGGAATGCATGGAGGACATGGAATGCATGGAGAACATGGAAAACATGGAGAACAAGGAATTCATGTGACACATGGAATGCATGGAGAACATGGAATGCATGGAGGACATGGAATATGTGGAGCACTAGGAGGTATTGAAAAACATGTTCACTCCGCAGAAACATTTGTTAAGGAGCAGAAAAGTGGACTTCAGGGGGAGGTCAAAAAAATACCAGGTAAGTTAATCTTCTAATGCCCAAATTGGAGTCAAAATAGTTTAACACAGAATGGATCTTTACCAGAAATAAAGAGGGAAAAAAACCAATCAGTTAGTAGGACCACCATTTTATATAAACAGAAATAAATAAAAGTGTTTTTATTGATAATTTTCAGATATTATTTTATTTCTTATTTTAATAATTTTAGTATTTAGGTTACACATTCAAAAAATTTCTGACTTTGTTGAGTATTGTTTTGTACTCTCTAAGCCAAATTCTTGCTGGAGAGATATTTCATTTTTATTCAAACACTTATTTTTAAATGAGGAAAATCAAGAAATTAGGTGAATTAAAGCACAGCATTTTAGAAGCCTAACCTGAAAGTGTCTCCAACAATATTCTCCATTTTACTGCAGCATTTATTGATTCTTCTTTTCAAAAAACTGTACTCATGGTTATTTCAGATGCACATTAATTTTGATAGATGTTGTAAAAATATTGTTACTAATTATTTTATGTTTGTTGTTTTCAGGGATGTTTCATGCTGAACACAAGAAAATGTCACACAAGAAGTAAAAATTGAAGAAGTAATACATGTTGATTTGAAAATTCTTTCATTCTGGGCTTTATCTCTTTTCTAATGATGTTCTGAAAAAGACTAAAATGATAATAGAAATATTGCAGTGCATGGCATATGTAATCAACGACAATGATCAAGTGTATAATCAACAATGAATGATAACATTTAATGGGTTTTTGAAAAAAAAATCAGGAACTCAATATTTTATTTTAATTGAGCTTATGTAAAATCTGGGATCTTTGGATACAAATGTATTTCAACTGGCTAAACATTTTAACAACTTTAATATTTTAATCAAAACAAATCTTTAAATTGAAAGTAGACAGAGCATTTGCTGATCTTCTGTTAATATTGTTTTGTGACTTTTAGCAGAATTTAGAAAAAAAGTTTTATAAAAACACCACAGCTTTACTAGAGCCTTAGTTTTACATCTTGCAGCCAGTTAAGCCAGTTATATGTTTTTATGCAAGACTTGCATGTTAGGTCATTTTAAATTAGCCTCATGCGGGTCTGTGCTTCAGAGTGCATTGACACTAAGCAGTTTTATAAATGCAACATCAAAATCTGATTTACTCACATTTTATTTAAAAGTTTGCCCATAATCAATATTGTTGGCTAACTATCAAGAACAACTGAATGTTTTTAAGACAAAGATCCTGCTGACAATTAAAAACTGCATGTCTTAGTTCCAGAGAAAATTTGATTGTTTCTTCGCTTCTGTAGTAATGTAGGTTTAATAATTAATTTTAGAATTGATTTTCTCATGATTTTCTTGATGATTAAGCTGCAATTATATTTTCTGTGCTACTTGATTCTTTCCTTTATTATTAAATCTAATCAATAAATAAATGCATTAAATCTAAACTCTATTGAGTACGAGGGTTTTCATTCTTTTTCTTGTTGTTTTCATGACTAGATTCCCAGGTGCAAATGAAAATTTTAAAATATACGCATATTTAATATTGTAATTTAAATAATCAACTTAAAACTTTACAATGGTAAATTCAGTTTGGCGATCATACTGACTGCCATATACTGCAGTGTGACAAATTCATTGAGCCTTCCTAACATACAATGTTATGCCATCCTGATCATTTTTGTAGTTCTTGAATGTCCCTTAAGGCCATGTCACTTGATGTCACATTAGATGACTTTGCCTTAGTCTTCAGTTACATAATCGGAGCAGGCCTGAGGCATCTGACTAACTGTGCAATCTCTAACGCGGGTTTCTCCAACTCCAGTCTTGGAGCGCCACAGTGGCTGCAGGTTTTTCTTTCTAAATTTTTTCTTAATTAGTGGCCATTTTTGCTGCTAATAAATTGTTTTGCCTTCATTTCAGTTGTCTTGCTATTTAAGACTCGGACCTCTTAATTGTTTCCTTTTTAATGCTGATCACCTAATGTCACATACCTAACAAATGAAACCAACTAGTCTGCAGCTACTTAGGATGAAAACATCTTACTTTGTATTGGTCGGGGAGGCGGGCTCTTTATGTGTGAGATCTTAGAACCAATGAGCGTCCAGCCTGCAGTACACAGCACAAAATATAACGCTCGTGTTGTGAACCTCACAAGTAAAATAGAAGCTGGTCTGTCTGGTGTCTTGTGTTTTATGTACTAAAACAAAATGGAAAAAAAGAAGAAGGGCAGAACTGCACCACAGTTATGAACCCTTCACAAAGCAATGGTACATCGTCAGCTACGTCAAGCAGCATAGGGGCTGTGGACCTCACAAACAGAAGAGAAACTCGTCTGTTTGATATCTTGTGTTTAACATACCATAAGAGAATGGAGAAAAAGAACAAAAGGGCTGAGATTGCTGCTGAACCTGCTAAAGCTGTTAACACTTCATGCAGTTCTGGCTCTTTCAAACAGCTCGCTATTGGCTGTCAGTAAAAAGGGCCAAGCACAGCTTTACTGCAAGATTGATGGTCAGTCGGCAAATATGACAATAACTGCGATTTTCAGTCATGTAATTGAAATGGTGCAGTGACGAGATCAGCAACTATGATTGGCAAATCTGAATACCCTATGACAAAACATTACGTAATGTGACATCAGCTTAAGAGAGGGAAAAGTGACTGGAAGACAAGGCATCTGTACTTTACAACTTGTTCAAACTAGGAAATCCTCATTTTTCATTTCTAACATAACTTCTCCAACCATTCACCTCTCCCTCTTAGTTAGAGTCAGAAGTAAGGCTCCTCCAGACCGGACCTTTAATGCTAATTGTTGCTAACTGTACTCTGTTAAAAAAAATGACGCCATGAGAAATCAAGCAAAACAACACCTTTTATTGGCTAACTAAACAGGTACATCTTGCCTGAAGAAGGGGCCTGAGCTGCCTCAATGCTTGCATATTGTAATCTTTTTAGTTAGCCAATAAAAGGTGTCATTTTGCTTGACTTCTCATTGCATCCATAATGGCTAATACTGTACAACACCATACTACTGAAAAAAATGCAAAAATAGCTGGGGTTCCTAACCATAAAAACCTGATTTATTGTAGGTGCCTCATGTATAAATGGTGAGTATGCACAAAAATGTTACGCACACTGTTTCTATGCTCATATCAAAATGTATAAAAGCTAAACTTGGCATAAAGCTATGCACATTTTCATGGCAGCCCCAGACCATGTGTACACACTTTTATGCTCGATTTTGTAAAAAGGGAACACCCAGCGTCAAAGTATTGCTACTGCTTCTGTGTGCTTTCCCTTTTGTTTTTTAGATTCGTATCCAAGCGGGCGTTATCAAATACACCAAAATTAACTGCATATCGTTTAAAAATTAAATTTACTTGATTGTAAGCGGTCTGTAAAAATATAATGGTGAACGTAATGGCCAAACAATTCCAACTATGATGGTTGCTTTAGGGTGGCACGGTGGCGTAGTGGGTAGCGCTGCTGCCTCACAGTTAGGAGACCTGGGTTTGCTTCCCGGGTCCTCCCTGCATGGAGTTTGCATGTTCTCCCTGTGTCTGTGTGGGGGTGCTCCGGTTTCCTCCCACAGTCCAAAATACAGGTTAGGTGTGCTGGCGATTCTAAATTGTCCCTGTGTGTGCCTGGGGTTTGTTTCCTGCCTTGTGTGCTGGGATTGGCTCCAGCAGACCCCTGTGACCCTGAAGTTAGGACATAGTGGGTTGGATAATGGATGGATGGATGGTTGCTTTAGCATTGTTAGAAGACATCACAAATAGAAAAAATAGCAGAGAGAGCTTATTTAGAGATCCTACTAACTTCTTGTCCCATGATGATATCTCGCTTCAACAATGATTTAGATTTCCAAGAGCTATTCTCTTGGAGCCGTGTGCTGTGAGAATATAAGAATACCTCATGTATAGAATGTGTAGAATTCACACCAAAACGTGGTGTACGGATAATCCTAGAAATGTGCAAACACAAAAAATTCAGATGAATAAAACTGTGTGTAAGCAAAAGTTCAATGCATTTTCCCTTTATAGATCCTGATCAACATGAATTGTAACGCAAATGCACATGCCTACAGACCCACCCCAACTCCTATGTCACCTATTTGAATATACAAATTAGCATAACCACGTTAGTTTAGTGTTATGTTAAAAACCAATGGCAAAAGCAAGTATAAAAAAGAAGAATTTCAGCGAATGCAAAATGGAGGTCCTGCTCAGTGAAGTGGAGGCAAAGAAAAATGAACTATTTGGTGGCTGTTAGCCTTCTTAATGGCTTCTGAACACTGTCGGGAAGTTGATAGCTTAGAGTCCACTCCTAAATCCTTCTCATAAGGTGTACTCTTGATTTTCTGACCGACCGGTTTGTATTCAAACCTAATATTTTTACTTCCTATGTGTAATACTTTACATTTACTGACATTAAATTTCATCTGCCACAAATCTGCCCAAGCCTGTATGCTATCCGAGTCCTTCTGTAATGATATAACGGATTCCAAATTATCTGCTAATCCACCTATCTTGGTATCATCTGCAAACTTAACCAGCTTGTTACTTATATTCCTATCTAAATCAATTATATATATTAAAAATAGCAGCGGCCCTAGCACTGACCCCTGTGGAACACCACTAATAACATCGGCCAGTTCTGATGAGGTTCCTCGCACCATCACCCTCTGCTTCCTGTGTTTGAGCCCATTCTGCACCCATCTAAAAACATCACCCTGAACTCCCACTTCTTTTAACTTGATGCCCAACCTCTCATGTGGCACCTTATCAAATGCTTTCTGAAAGTCCAGATAAATAATATCATAAGCTCCACTTTGATCGTATGCTTTTGTTGCCTCCTCATAGAATTCCAGCATGTTGGTAAAACACGACCTCCCTCTTCTGAACCCATGCTGACTGTTCAGAATAACTCCTGTCCTTGCCAGGTGTTGCTCAATCTTATCCTTAATAATTCCTTCAATTAATTTTATTGTGAAGCATGGTAAGCTTACTGGCCTATAGTTGCTTGGATCTGCCCTGTCTCCCTTTTTATATAATGGGATGATATTTGCCATTTTCCAGTCCTTTGGAATCTCTCCAATGCGCAGTGACTTCCTAAAAATACGTGTCAAGGGTTTATATATGTACTCACTAGCCTCCTTAACAACACGAGGATAAATATTATCTGGTCCTGGTGATTTGTTTGATTTTCAGCTTATTTAATCTGAGCAGCAATTCTCCCTCTACAATTTCCAAATCCCTCAGTACCTCCTTAGTAGTTGCGTTTACCTCTGGGAGGTTATCCACTTGTTCACTTGTGAACACCTCAGAAAAATGTAAATTTAGGGCATCCGGCATTTAACTGTCTATCTTTTAATTCCCCTTTACTATTCCTGATGCATTTGACCTCCTCTTTGACTGTTCTTTTACTACTAAAATACTGAAGTAATCTCTTAGGGTCTTCTTTCGCCTTATCTGCTATATTTCTCTCCAACTGCTTTTCAGCCTCCCTGATATCCTTCTTAATGGTTGCTCTCATGTTCTCATACACTCTACGATTCACTTTGCAGTCATTAGTCTTATATGCCTTATAAAACAGTTTTTTTTCCTTTGCAGCTTCTTTTTTAAATTTTTATTAATCCACTGTGAAGTTTTTTTTCTTTTTTAGTTTCCTATTAATTCCAAATTTAGGTATGTATCTATCCTGCATTACATGTAAAACATTTTCAGACCTGTTCCACTGCTCCTCAACTGTCTCCACACTTAAAAGCTTATCCCAGTGTGTCCTCCTTAGACTTTGTCGCATCTGCTCAAAATTAGCCCTACCAAAGTTCAGCTTAAAAATGTTAGTCTTTGCATCCAAACTCTTACACAATACTAAGAATTGTATTACATTATGTTCACTTGACTCTAGTGGTTCAATCACCTCTACACCCTCAAATCTATTTTGATTATTACAAAATACTAAATCCAGACAAGCTTCACCCTGTGTTAAAAAAAAGTCACTGATTACTTCTAAAAACTCCTGTAAACTTGCCTTTTTGACATTATTAAAAAGAGTTGTGTTGAAATTACTGTCTGAATTGGGTGGTCTATAACACACACTCCTAAAATAAGACCTCTTTCCTTAATATTTTCCAGGCGAAGCCACATGTCTTCACTAAGATGGGGCTCATCGTCCAACTGAAGAGGTCTTACATTTAAACCCTGTTTGGCATAAACAGCAACCCCACCTCCTTTTCTGTTCTGTCTATCCTTCCTAAAAATGTGTATCCCTCTATGTTACACTCATCCCCATCTTTGTTATTTAGCCAGGTTTATGTTATTGCTATAATGTCATAATTATACTCTGCTACATACATCTCCAACTCACTTACCTTATTTTTGATACTTCTAGCATAAACGCAGGCTATTTTTAATGTGTTACTCCTTCTACATTTAAATGTTTGCTTAGAATTTACATTACTATGCATTTTTATTTCTACACCTTTGTTTGTTCCTCCATGCATAGATCTAAACCTGGCCTGCTCTAAACTCCCTGCCCCAAATTCCCTAGTTTAAACAATCCTCGACTAACCTACACATACGCCTCCCCAATACACTGGTGCCCCTCGAGTTCAGATGCAACAGGTCCCATCTGTTCCAAAAGGAGTCTGAATGCTCCGTAAACCTATACCCTTCTACCCTGCACCAAGATTTGAGCCATGCGTTACAGGCAGAACTTCAGAGAAGACAACCTTATCAGTTCTGCACCTCAGCGCGTTAACTCTTTGAATTTCATGAGGACCACTGCTGCAAATTTCCACTGAAGAACTTTCAGCTTGTATCTCTTACCTGTTGTTACTTTGCTGGGAACTGGCCAACAGGTCAAGAAAATTTCAGCCAAGCTTCACTCCATCGTGCCCGTTGTGCAGAAAGTCATTAGCTGACCGAGGAGCCACTACATCCAGTGCTCGTATGGTTTTGGTGCACATATGTTAAATATAACATGTTGTTACCAGCATTAAAAGGCAATTTACAAAGTGTCCGGTTCTCCTGACGTAATGGGATCACTTTACGGCCCTCATATTATTGCATTAAAGCGCTCTAGATACAGTGATCCCTCCTCGATCATGGGGGTTGCGTTCCAGAACCCCCCGCAAAAGGTGAAAATCCGCAAAAGTAAAAACCATATGTCTATATGGTTATTTTTATATATTTTAAGCCCTTATAAACTCTCCCACACCCATAAACATTTCCCACACAGTTATACAGCATAAACCCTTTATATTCTCTTAGATATTAGATAAGATTCGTTGAAATTATGTATGTAAACACACTGTTTATATACTACGCACAAACATACGTATCATATGTCATTGAGAAGTTTTATTTAATACGTAATAGTTTTAAACACATTGTAATTGATTAGGTAATATAAAAATAAATGAAAAATCTATAACATGTAAATATAAATAAAACTTAAATGTTAATTTAAAGATATCGAGCATCTCCAATATCACATATGTTACAGCCATTACGATAGACAGGCCACCAACAATAAATACGTACAATTCAAGAAAAATTGTATAAAATGTGTGTACAGTTACACTAAACGTACGTACATGTACTAAGTGCGTAGAAAATTAGTAGCTGTTCCCTTCCTTCAACATATCCAAAACTTTTACTTTTTCGGCAATCGTTAGCATCTTCCATTGGTGCTTGGGCACGACCCCAAAAGCAGTAACAGGAGCAAATCGTTTTGGAGACGTAACGAAGGGCTTGACTATGCACAAAGATAAACACAAAAGAGCACAAAAGTTAACTCTTTACACAGCGAAACATGTTGATGCTGAATGAGCGAGACGAGATGTTGGCTAACGCAAATTAGAATCGAATGCTGCTCTCCGTCGCTGAGCCAATCAGCACTCAGGAACTTAACCGTGTACTCTGATTGGGTAGCTTCTCAGCCATCCACCAATAGTGTCCCTTGTATGAAATCAACTGGGCAAACCAACTGAGGAAGTATGTACCAGAAATAAAAAGACCCATTGTCCGCACAAATCCGCAAACCAGCAAAAATCTGCAATATATATTTAGATATTCTTACATATAAAATCTTTGATAGAGTGAAGCAGCGAAAGTCCAAGCGCTATATAGTGAGGGATTACTGTAGACCAATAATGTAATGTGTTGCCCACTATTAGTTCATGTCACTAGATGGTGCTGTTTTTCTGTTAAGGCTTAAATCCTGCAGACTCTTTTTTTCCTTTCAGTATGTTGGCTTTGTTTATTGTTGCTTGTTAATAGTATGAAGTTCACTACATGGAGCACTGAAAATAAAGGGACTTGTTTTTTTATTTAGAAACATTCGCCTGAGTAAGAATTAATTTTCACTACATCACAGATAGATAGATAGATAGATAGATAGATAGATAGATAGATAGATAGATAGATAGATAGATAGATCTTTATTTGTTCCCCAGCGGGGGCATCACTAGAGTTGGTGTCACCCAGTGTGATAACCAAGGCGGGATGAAGATCCCAACGAGCCCCTAGATAATTTGATGAGTGGAGCTCCTTAGCAGAGAGTTGATCATACTTTAAACATAGCAGAATACGGACACTCGGCCGTTTAATGCAGCACAGTAATTCCAAAACCAGTGAATCTAGCATGCAGACAATTGATCATTTCATTCTGCACAAAAATGTAAAAATAAATAGCCCACAGGTTACAAATAATTTAAAAGCCACCTTTTTTATTTTCCACTTCTTCCTCACACCCATTGATTGATTTTTGTTTACCCTTTACACTTGCTTAGGCAGATGATTATTAGTAGGTGATTACCAAGCAAGTGCTATTTTTTTTTCCAAACAGCATGGGCACTTGCAAGTTGATGCAAGTGATAAGCATAAATATAAGATAATGTGTGCAATTCGTGTAGTTGTGTTCAGTTAGGATTCAGTAGTTCTACATGATGCATTCCAGAAAGCTGTATATCGAAGATACTTCAACATACAGGCCATGTTTTTCATGTGGTTCTCCACAGAATATACAGTTTTGCTTTTGATGCGGAGGACTTACAGAAACTAAGGGGGTAAAAGGAAATAATATAAGTGGACAATCAATACTTGAGGTGAGACCTCCTGAGCCTGAGTAAGCTCGGGCAAATGCAGCAGTAATCTACCATACAACGCTGCCTCAATGAGATACTGCAACAGGGAGGATGCTGCTAAGTTGGCTTAATTCTGGTCTGCGGCACAATCAGCAGTACAAGTTCAAAGTTAAAAAGCCACCCCCATTGAGTAACGTGTTCTGGTACACCTTGAAGAGGGTTAATTATTTAACTTTGAGAGAAGCATAAACATCTGGGCTTCCCAATGTAACTGCAGTAGGTTGGTTTTCTGAAAACATAATAGTCATGTAGTTTAGTTCTGATGGAACCTGAAATAAAAATATTAAAAAGAATTAATCATATTGATACATAATGTACATAAATGTTGATGGGAAAACCTCTCTAGTCTAATCACATGCCATCAAAAAATGGTCCCTTGAGAGAGAAGTGAAATAGGAGAAATTAGAAATAGGTAAATTTGATGGATGACAGCAATGATTTACATCCATTAATGTTGCAACTCTCTTCAAACTAGTGCAGTAAAAAGCAGGTTGTCCTTTTAAGAACAGCGAATCACCGTTGTGGTGTTTGGTTGCCGAGGCTCTTCTAAAAGGCGTCTTCAGAGAATGAATTTGCTTATGTAAATAGAAAGCATTTCCCCTCTGTTAATATGCTGCTCTATAGTCCACACAAAGTGTGTTGCATTGTGCAAGCATGTAGCGTGATGCATAATGTGGTACACAGTCGTGGCTTGCCCATACCTGAAGAGATGCAGCATGATGAACCTGACCCAACAAATGATCAGCCAAATCGAACGCCGTTACAGCTTTGTTTGTATATAATTAGCAGAATGTAAAAACAGGTAATTTGATGCATCATTTATTTTTTTAACCAATTTGTGGTCAGTATCACAAAGTACAGCCCTTATATTCCTTATTTCAATGGCCACATCTCTTACAGCATCCCACTATTGCATTTTGTGACTCCAGAATGGCATCCATCAGCACATGGCCAGACGGTTCCCCAGCGGTTTCAAAGGCAGAGGTGTGTGCGCAGCCAACGCCCAAAGATATGCTGGGCACAGCAGCACTATCACCATGTTGATTCGTGCCCTCGGCTCAGGGGTCAACATTTATAATAATGTCTGAAACAAAATAAATAGATGGTGGGCTGCTACTCGAATTTTCATGTCGACTTTCATATCTGAACACTTTTTTATTTCAGGCATGGTGCGGCTTTCTGAACTTGAACTTTCAAGTGTCTCTGCCACTCTGTATCACTCAATCAACTTCCTTTTGTTGCTTATACCATTATTTAAGCCAAAAATAGTATGTTTTTCCTTGCCTGCACTTCACATTTGCACCCCTACTGAGTGCCCCATATAGGCAATAAATGCATGGAGGAGAAAGCATCAACCATTCTCTTTTTTATCTAAGTATTGAAAGAGGTAACACCTACAGTAAAAGCATCTTATTTGCAAGTGTTAAAAAGAAAAGCAGCTTGTCAGGCTCTGTTTATACACTTCATTGATTAGATCACAATTCCAAGAAATTCATTTCATAATCAGAAAACATTTAACATGATTGGTTACACCCAGTTGCTAACAGGACATGACAAACATTGATTATTTATTTATTTAAATTTTATTGATTTTATTAAAATCAAATAACATTCCATACACATAAGTTTTACAAAAAAAAAAAGGTTAGAAACAAATTAGCCCCCACCCCTGAGAAACAGAACTAAGCCAGCAGTGTAAAACTTTATGCTGATAAAGATAAGTGAATAGATAAATCAATAAATGAATACAGATATATGGAGTAAAAGAGGGGAGAGAAACTGCTTCCTCAATTTAAATGTGTATTCTAAAATGTTATTGATTAGATCCTGCCAAGGTCTAAAAAAGTTTTGTTCAGATCCTCTAAGTGCAAATTAGATTTTTTCCAGTTTCATATAATATTTAACATCAGTTACCCACTGACTTATAACAGGTGGGCTGGGATTCTTCCAATTGAGCAAGATAAGTCTACGTGCCAGTAGTGTAGTAAAGGCAATTACAGTTTGTTTGTCCTTCCCTTTATGCCCATCTGAAAGAACACCAAACACAGCTGTTAGTGGGTTAGGAGGGATTATGACGCCAAGGCTGTCTGAAAGGTATTTAAAGATTTTGGTCCAGAATGATGTTAATTTGGTGCAGGCCCAAAACATGCGGCCCAGTGAGGCTGGAACCTTATTGCAGCGTTTGCAGGTTGGATCTTGCCCTGGAAACATTTTGGACAATTTTAAATGAGAGAGATGCACTCGATATATAATTTTGAGTTGAATAATTCTATGCTTTGTGCATATGGAGCTCGAGTGAATTCTCTGCATTGTTATTTCCCAAACCTTTTCTAAGATGTTGAGTGAGAGATCCTTTTCCCACTGTACTCTTGGATCTTTGAAAGGTAAGGACTGTAAAATGGTTTTATATATTACAGAAATGCTGACTGAGTCCTCAAGGCTGAGCAATATTTTTTCCAACATAGAGGTAGGTGGGAAGTAAGGAAAATTGGGCAGGTTCTGTTTAACAAAGTTTTCAATTTGAATGTACTGAAAGAAATGTGTTTCTGGAAAGTTAAATTTGGAATGTAATTTTTCATAGGATGTAAAGACATTATCTATGTACATATCTCTAAGTGATTTAATCCTGAATGTTTTCCAGGCATTAAAAACTGCATATGTTTGACAGGGTAGAAAAAGGTGATTCTCATGCAGAGGTGCCACAGATAAAAGATTCTCCATCTTAAAATGCTTCCTACATTGGTTGCATATTCTGATTGATTGAAGCACAATTGGGTTGTTAGTATATTGTCGATAACTTGGACTTATTGGGGTGCAAAGCAAGGAATATAAATAAGTACTGCAGGATTTTATTTCTATTGCGGACCTAGTCTGTGTATGCTCATCTATTTGTGTCCATGTTTTTGTAGCTTGTATGTTTGCTGACCAGTAATAAAATTGAAAGTTAGGTAGAGCCATGCCGCCTTCCGCCTTAGGTCTTTGTAGGGTTGCCCTTTGGATGGATGTTTTGAATTTCAAATTAATGCGGTTATGTTTGAATCTAATTTTTAAAAAATTAGATTAATATATTATATTAATATTGATGTATATTGGAATGTCTTGAAATAAAAAGAGAAGCTTATGAAGGATATTCATCTTAACAAAGTTCATTATTCCAGTTAAAGTGAGATGAAGGGTTGACCATCTATGCAAGTCTTGCTTAATTTTTTCCGTACAGATGGCACAATTTTGTTGATAAAGAGCTTTATGTTTATTTGTGAGGTGTACCCCTAGGTATTTTAACTGAACTGCAAGGATAAAAGGGAAAGTGTCCAATCTGATATTGTATGCTTCAGAATTCACTGGGAAGAGCACACTTTTATTCAAACTGATTCTGAGACCAGAAATCTTTTGAAATTTTGTTAGTGCTGTTAGGACTGCTCTGGGTCTGATATATACAAAACCATATCATCTGCATATAGAGAAACATTCTGTTCCAGTCCTTCTCTGATAATGCCCTTTATCTCATTAGCTTTTCGACACTGAATTGCCAGTGGCTCAATGGCAATTGCAAAAAACAGTGGTGACAAGGGGCATCCTTGTCTGTTACCACGTTGTAGTTTAAAGTAGTCTGAATTAATGTTGTTAATACAAACTGAAGCTTCTGGATTGGTATACAGTAGTTTGATCCATCCACAAATGTTCGGGCCAAACACAAATTTCTTCAATATAGTGAAAAGGTAGTTCCATTCAACCATATCAAATGCTTTTTCTGCATCCAACGATAATATCATCTTCTGGATATCTGACTTTGTTGGTAAATGTATTACATTAAGCAGGCATCACAGATTGGAAGCTAAGTGTCTGCCTTTAATATCTGCCTTTATCCAGTTTGGCCTCGTGATATTACTAAAGGCAGCACTTTCTCCATCCTTCTAGCTAGGACATTGGAGAGTATCTTTACATTGTTATTCAGACGTGAGATTTGTCTGTACGATGCAAATTTTAATTCCTTATTTTGTTTAGGAAAGATGGTAATTAATACTTGGTGAAAAGTTTGAGGTAAATTTTTATTTTCTCTAGATTTTGTAAATGTTGCTAATAGAAGGGGAGCTAGCTGAGTTGGGAATTTTTCTATAAAATTTGGCAGGTTTGACATCAGGGCCTGCTGCTTCCCCAGTCTGCAGTGAGTTTATGGCATCTAGTAATTCTGATAGTGCCAGAGGTTTATTCAATTCCTCTGGACTAAGAGTATCTATTTTTGGTATCTGTAATGCATCCAGGAATGCAATAGATTGTGTCTTGTCTTCTTTAATCTCAGCAGAATATAAGGATTTATAGTAGTCTCTAGATGTGTGCATTATATTTTTGTGGCCAATGATTTTGTCTCCGTCTGTGTTGGTGATTGTTGGAATTGCATTGCGAACTTCTTGATTATGGATTTGTTGAGTTAAGATCTTATTAGCTTTCTGTCCATGTTAGTAATAATGATGTCTTGATTTAAGTATGAGTTATTCAGTTTCTTTAGTTGTTAAGAGGTTGAGTTTTGAATACAGAGCATT